>NC_053492.1:408060411-408360411 GCF_905171775.1 Rana temporaria
GGACAAAGGTCCGATCGTGTGTACGGGGCTTAAGTGTAGTAACAACGGTCAACAATACTAACCATATGTAAGGACAAAGTAGAACAACATGAGGATAAGTAGTTACCATTGGATTGCAAAGATTCCAAAAAGAGGACAAATGTGACATCAGGGAGGACAGAACCAAGTCGGAACTATATAAGATGTGAGTTGAGCTGGAGTCTTGAGACAGGAAGGAATGGGTGGAAACATGTCTAATGGTTAGTAAAAGGAATAAATTACAAATGGGAAGCACAAGGATGTGTGCCTTTATTTATGGATAAAAGCACCTAAAAGGCTGGCAGTGCTGCTGGCAGCCTTGGTTGGGACTATTGGGTTGACTTGAGGGAAAAGGGTAGGGGGAAATGGAGAGGGGGAAGAGAGAAAAAAAAGTGAAGGGAAGAAAGAGTGGGAGAAATAGAGAGGGAAGGGCAGAGAAGGAATAAAGGGAGGGGCCAGGCTGAGAAAGGGGGAAGGTAACCTTCATGAAAGGTATGTTGTTGCAAAAATAGCAGAAACCAAAAGATTATCCAGGTTAGCTGGCATTGGAACTCAAGATACATGTACATTCAGGTGTTATTTGGAAATGAAACCAGCAGGTCCAGCAAGAGACGTATTTAGAAAGAGTATCATGTGAAATGGCGATGAGCTCCTCCATTTCAGCACTCTTATTGATTCTCTGGAACCATTCCTGTATTAATGGGGCTTGTGCTATACCCCAAAGAACCGGAATGCAAAGCTTGACAGCATTTAGCATGTGCATAGCCAGAGATTTGAAGAAGGACTGTCTAGGCAAAGTGGTATGATATAAGAGGAGTTGGGCGTGGGAGAAATCCAAGGTGAGGGTAGAGACTCGAGAGTTCAGGTTATAAACTTCAGACCAGAACTTTTGGACAAAAGGACATGGCCACCAAATGTATAAAAGGGAACCTGGTTCTGAACCATATCTCCAGTATAGGTTCGACACTGATGACCACTGAATGTTTTTATGTGTTTACCATTTACACGGCACACCTAAAAAAAATTTAAAAATATTTATTACTTTTTAAATGCTTCTGAAAATTTCTAGACAGTCTTACAGTGTCTTTCTCCCCATACAGACTGAGCTATCCCTCATTAACATATAATACAGAAGGGTGGTTTCAAACTTTTTAACCCTTTGTTAAAACAGCCAGTGTTCAAATCTAGTTTACAGCTGATAATGAAAAACTGTGAACACGGTACTGAAATGGTTAAATATATTAAACATTACTTTAGGTGATCTGCTCGGCATGCATGCAAAATCTGCATAGAAACCAATCTGCTTCTAATTTTTTTTGTTTGTTTATTTGGTCAAAGCTTAAAGGGGTTGTAAAGGTAAAAAATGTTTTCCCTAAATAGCTTCCTTTACCTCAGTGCAGTCCTCCTTCACTTACCTCATCCTTCCATTTTGTTTTTAACCACTTAAGGACCGCCTAACACCGATATACGTTGGCAGAATGGCACGGCTGGGCACAATCACATACCTGACAACAAAAATGTTATCGGTAGTCGTCTCTAAGAAATAGTGCCACATCCAATTAATGAATCGAGAAACAAAAGGGAGATCCCCTAGTGGACTTTAAAGGCACCAAAATATATAAACTCAAAAAGTAAGGTATAAATATAATTTATTGTGCGTATACCAAAAGGTTTTTTTATACATTAAAATAGAATCGTATTTGAAACAGTTATAAAACCACATGAGAACAATGATATAATGAAGCAAAAAAGTATACAGGAGATGATTGTCCGATTATAAACCCGACGTTTCGGAGAATTGTCTCTCTTTCCTCAGGGGAAAACGGACAGATCAGCCCGTGATAACTTGGTACATGTTCTTCATATATAACCTTCCAAACAGCGTATTAAAAACAAAGAAATAAGCAATGTAGCGCCCTGGAGTTGCTGGTGAATTTGGAAAATGGGTATATAGAATTCAGTTGGTGCTAGATGTCTGCTGGCGTTCCCCATTCACCCATGCTGGAGTCGACACAACTAAAACCAGAAAAGTGGTTGAATTTTGTCTTGAGAGAACCACAGCATAAACCAGACTCCTTTCTACATTCCAGCAAGGAGTCTGGTTTATGGTGTGGAGAAAGTCTCTTGAGGGGAGGGGGCGAGAAGGGGTGTCAGGACACGCACTAACACACAGCTCCTTTCTCTATCTGCAAAGTAGAGAGCATCCTGACTCTCCTGCTCGCCCCTTCAAGAGGCTTCCTCCACACCAGGGAGAAAGCCTCACATTACCGTGTGTAGTTACAGACAGAAGAACAGAAAGTCAGGATTTCTCAGAAGAAATAAGGACATTTAAAAGCAAAATCGAAGGATGAGGTAAGTGAAGGAGGACTGCACTAAGGTAAAAGAAGCTATTTAGTGAAACACATTGTTTACCTTTACAACCCTTTTAATTGTATAAGCTGAAGTTAGAACCTGATTGGCTACCATACACCGCTGTATCAGATTTTGCACTGTCCAGTTTTGGTAAATCAACCCCAAAGTGTTCTTTGATTGGACAAGGTTGGAAAGGCAGGGTGGTGATGTCACCTTGCCCTCCACCTTGTCCAATCATAAAATGCTTTGCATTAATTGAGAAAATGAAAAGCATTCTCTGAATGGTGCTCATTGCTGAGAAGATCATCTTCTGTGTTCACAATGCAGCAAGAAAGCCACTCTACACAGGACCCCGAAGCTTATAGAGATCACTGGAGTAGTGGTTTCTACTACAGTGATTTTCAGATTGTAGAGGCATCCCACAGTATGCTATATGCATATATATATATTGGTCCAAGGTGGACCAATGTAACTTTGTAAAAGTATCCATAGTAAATCCTTTTTTTAAAAAGTAACCAGCTTTTTTTAAGTATTTTCTTTAAGTTATACTGGGTTATGGGAACCTGTAACAAATTTAAAGTAGGTGTTATCCCAATCTGGCTGCAAATGGGAAAATACTCTTTAAACTGTGGTTAAAAAACAAAATGGAGGCACACAGCAGGTATTCCTAATGCCAGACTCAATGCAACATTTCTACGTCTGATTGCAGTGTACCTTTAAATACTTTTTTTGTGTTTCCCAGCATCACATGGCACAACAGGCAAGTGTAAATCAAGCCATAAAAAGTGTGCATACTGCTTTTTTTTTTTAACATGCCTTTTTTTTTTTTTTTTTATTTAAACAGAAAAAGAAACTGTTTAATTAGAGACAGGCCCAGGCTAACAAAACATTGAGTTGATAAAACTTGCAGAGCAGTAATTAACCACACAGTTAAATCAGATTTTGATTAATAAAAAGAAGTTTACTGTGAAGAGGATAAACTCCTTTCAGAGTTTATTAACTGTTCCAGATTTCACATAGTTCTCAGCACACAATTACTTTTATGGTCTCATAAACACATTTCTTAAGAAAAATCCCCTCTTGAGCTACCACACACATAATATAACAGTAATTTACAGCAGGAACGGTTTCTAAAAGAGGGTGCTATTCCAGAGTCTGTTTTTTTTTTTTTTTTAAAGCTAAACTTTATTAAATTTTAATAACACTGTAACAAAGTTGTGAATATGCAGCAGCTACCAAAGACTTGACTGGAAAAAAGAAGGTAACAGAAAAGCGCCAGGTCCAACTGAAAAATAAATGTGGACATGCAACTGTTAAAGTGACATGAAAACACATATAAGGAAGAGAGGAATTCTCCTCCAAATATAGGGATTTTTTAGCGCGAGGTGCTGTTCGTAATATTTAAGGTAAGCACACAAAACACAGTGGTTTTAGAAGTGTATCAAAAAGGTTTAATTTTTATATAAAAAATATATCCATATAAAACAATTTACATGATTTGACCACAATACATTACAAGAAGTGAAAAATAAAGAATTATTCAATGCAGACTGCCGACTAGTTTCGCACTGTTGTGCTTCGTCAGGGCTTGCAATTCATTCTTTTTTAATATGATGGTCTGTGTGTAACATAGAAATATACGTCATTAATACATAGTAATAAAATACATTATAGTCCATTTGACAGTCTTTATGACAAAAAAGAAGAAATAGAATCAAATAGCCATGTGCTTACCAATTCCGTTTACAAGACTGAGCCAGAGCAAAATATTGCCTAAATGTTAACCGGTAAGTCCCAGCAGGGTGAACCAAGGCAGCGCTGTACTTTGACCAGTGGAAGCCGTATCCAGCTAGCCGTAGCAGGTGCGGGTAATGGGATGTTGGGACCGCCAACGGGGTCCAGGATTAGATCTGTAAATATTCAATATAATGTATGGATGTATAACCTATTATATGTTGAAGGCACCTTACGTGAGATGGCAATTGGTAATTATATAAATATCAGAGGTACCATAAGTATATTCAACTGATAATAATTTACCATAGTGTAATTAAAGGGTATAAATAACACAGCCACAGCTGCTGAAGGAGAAATATACTTCAATTTGACCACGGTTACATAGGTTTGCAGTTGGCAACAGCACCTCACCTCACCTACGAGAAGCACCTCACGCTAAAAAATCCCTATATTTGGAGGAGAATTCCTCTCTTCCTTATATGTGTTTTCTTTTTTATGTATCTTATGATGGGATTGTGAGTAACTGTTGTTCGATTTAGGAAAGCATTCACCTACCCCCTCTTTTTCTCTTGTTAAAGTGACATGAAACTCAGGTGTCTATTCAAGTTTGTATTCTTGACCTCAAAAAAAATATACAATAAAGATGAAAATAAAAATGTCATACTGTATATAAAGTGCTATGTGCTACCACACAAAGTATGTGTATACTGTTCTATAATCATGCATATATAGCCAAAAACAAACAATTAAAACATTTTGCTAAAAAAAATGCAACTAAATAAAACAAGTGTTTCAAAAGTTCATAGAAAATAACTGGTGCTCCAACGATTCTTGTGTTTACATAAAACAAATACCGTATATACTCGAGTATAAGCCAAGGCACCTAATTTTACCACAAAAAAATGGGAAAACGTATTGACGCGAGTATAAGCCTAGGGTGAGAAATGCAGCAGCTACTCTAAGTGGAAAAGAGAGCTAACAATGCCCATTTGCAGCCTCACTGTGCCCATTTGCAGCCTCACTGTGCCTACCTGTGCCCATTTGCAGCCTCACTGTGCCCATTTGCAGCCTCATTGTGTCCATTTGCAGATTCACTGTGCCCATTTGCAGCATCGCTGTGCCCATTTGCAGCTTCACTGAGCCCATTTTCAGCCTCACTGTGCCCATTTGCATGCCTCACTGTGCCCATCTGCATGCCTCACTGTGTCCATCTCCCTGCCTCACTGTGTCCATCTGCAGCCTCACTGTGCTCATCTCCCTGCCTCACTGTGTCCATCTGCAGCCTCACTGTGCCCATTTCCCTGCCTCACTGTGTCCATCTGCAGCCTCATGTACCTGATCTTCAGAACACCGACACTGCGACATGCAGTCTTGTCAGTGGCCAGCCAGTGTAACAAAGCCCCGCCTCCTCCTTGTACAAGGGGAAGCCGGGGCTCTGTTACCCTGGACAGCCGCCGACTAGACTACACATCACCGCCCCAGGAGATCAGGCGCATGAGGCTGCAGATGGACACAGTGAGGCAGGGAGACTCGAGTATAAGCCGAGGGGGGCTTTTTCAGCACAAAAAAATTAGCTGAAAAACTTGGCTTATACTCAAGTATATACGGTATTCCCACCAGATACCACCTTTATTTTGTATACACGCATATGATCTCTCGTGGGATCATTTGATCTGGTAAGCAGACAATTTTTTTGTTTGGAGCACGTTGGTGATGCACATGCACTTTGGAACAATTTGTTTGCACAAGGACACTCTTTTATGAACGGCATGTGGGAAGTTGGAACCACATATTTGTTTTATGCAAACACAAGAATCGTTGGAGCACCATTATTTTCTATGAACTTTGGAAACACTTGTATTATTTGAAAAGAATCCCAAAAAAATATTATTATTTTTTTGGGAAAACACTGCGCTGAACTGAAAATAGTGATTACGAGAATTGCTGCCAGTACCGAAGAATTGTGGATACAAAATTGGAAATGTGTTGCCATGCCATGCCATGCTATCAAACGCAGCCACTGTGCCATAAATTGTCACCACTGTGCCATGTCATCAAACGCAGCCACTGTGCCATGCCATCAAACACAGCCACTGTGCCATCAATTGTCACCACTGTGCCATGCCATAAAATGCAGTCACTGTGCCATGCCATCAAACACAGCCACTGTGCCATCATTCGTCACCGCTGTGCCATGTCATCAAACGCAGCCACTGTGCCCTTTGTCGCCATTGTGCCCTTTAATTGTCGCCACTGTGCCAATTAATCTCACTGTGCCCTTTAATTGTCGCCACTGTGCCCATTGTCGCCACTGTGCCTATTGATGACACTGTGCCCATTGATGCCATTGTGCCCATTGTCGCTACTGTGCCCATTGATGCCAATGTGCCCATTGTCGCCACTGTGCCCATTGTTGCCACTGTGCCCATTGTCGCTGCTGTGCCCTGTAAAATGCCCCTCCCCCTCCCGGCACTTACCTTTCTGGGGGTCAGCCATCCTCCTTCCACGTCCCTCGATGTCTTCTCCTGCCCTCGATGACGCTTCAGCCAATAAGGTTACCGGTAACCAGAACCGGTGAACCTGATTGGATGAGACGCCTGTCAGTCTTAGGAACGCACCCCCCGTACATCCCTTAGATATGTTTCCTGGAAGCCGACTACAGCCTTAAGCTGTACTCCGAAAGCCTATCAGAGTCGCTGGCTCTGATAGGCACTTCCACACAGCCAACCAGCTGCCGTTATTCAGGTGTCTGGCACCCTCTATAGACGCACCACCACTGCCTGCTTTTCACTTCTATCTTGTAAGTGTTTTTAACCCTTCCTTGTCATTAAAGTGTTTCATTACTGCACTTAGAAGCACCTTCTTCTCTGCTTTGTTTTTCCTATAGAGTGTGCTTCCCTCTTCTGAAGTGCTGCTGTGGTGCATTAATCACATTTCAAGAGCCAGTCATGTACCGTTTGTTAAAGTCTCTTTTTTATCCAGAGTGCCCTTTTCTCCACACTCCATGACTGCAACTAATGTGCACTGCTTGTTCCAAACAAATGGAAGATAGTGAGAAACAAAGAGGTTTGAGGGCTCACAAAAAATAAAAAGACACATTAAGAAACATTTTAATGGAAAATAATTTATGGAGCCATTAGGGTAGAACTAAGTTCTCTCAATCAACAATAACTATTTCTAAGATCTAGCTATGGAAATCCTGGCAGCTGGTAAAAAAAAAAGTAGTCCCTCCGGTACACATCCCAATAGAGCCTGCTGAGGTAATTCACCACTCGTGTTAGTGAATAGATAAAATTATATACTCTAATCCAAAACCTCTGCACATTCCATTAGGACCACCAGGTATGAAAGGCAGTCGCCTCTTGTCCACAGCCTCTAAAGCACTGATAGGAAGTTCCCGGGACACACTTTGCTACCCACACTGGTACCATGTACTATTGTATGAGTACTTTACACTTGGTCTTTATAAGAGAGGTGTTTATATAGGATTTATATAGCATTTTGAGGCGCTTTGAGCAAACTTATACCACTCCTTCATTTCCAACTGTTCATTCAGATCTTGTTCCCATTTCTCCATATAAAACAGCTTGGCAGGACTATGCATTAGCATGTGACCAGTGTGCATGTCAAAAGTCTTGCAAAGGTATTCCATTGAGGTGTAAGGGGACAAATCAGACTCTTGTTTCAGTGAGTGCAGGAAACGCATCATCTGCGTATAACGAAACATTTCCAAGTCTGGAAGTTGATACCGTTCAAGTAGGCAAACCTGTGACAAAACTCCTCATTGGTCACATTGATCTACAATGCAGAGTAAACCTTTGCTCATCCGCCAGAAGAAGTTATGGGGGTGGAGACCTGGGGTGAATGCTGGATTGCGCAACAAAAGAGCCAGAGGGGTATGTGGAGAACTAAAGTCATGTTTGGCCAACAATCTATACCACAAGTCAATGAAAAATGACAAGGTGGGGCATAAAATTAGTGGTCAATCTTTCAGATGCCAACATAGCGCATATATGTGGCATTGACACTAGGGATGAGCTTCGAGTTCGAGTCAAACTCATGTTCGACCCAAACATTTTCTGTTCGCCTATTCGGCGAACAATGAACAATTTGGGGTGTTCGCGGCAAATTCAAAAAGCCGTGGAAAGTCTATGGGAGCTATCTAAAGTGCTAATTTTAAAGGCTAATATGCAAGTTATTGTCCTAAAAAGTGTTTAGGGACCTGGGTCCTGCACTAGGTGACATGTATCAATGCAAAAAAACGTTTTAAAAAATTCAATTTTTTCGGGAGCAGTGAATTTAATAATGCTTAAAGTGAAACAATAAAAGTGAAATATTCCTTTAAATTTCGTACCTGGGGGGGTGTTAAGTATGCATGTGAAATAGCGCATGTTTCCCGTACTTAGAACTGTTTCTGCACAAAGTGTAATTTCTGAAGGAAAACAAGTCATTTAAAACTGACTCGCAGCAATAATGAATAATATGAATAATGAATAATATGAATAATGAATCTGCTCCCGGCAATGCAGAGAGAATTCATTCATAAAAAATTAAAAAAAAGTGTGGGGTCCCCCCAAATTCATTTACCAGGCCCTTCAGGTCTGGTATGGATATTAAGGGGAACCTTGCCATCAATTTAGAAAAGAAATGGCGTGGAGTTCCCCTAAAAATCCACACCAGAACCCTTATCCGAGCACGTAACCTGGCCGGCCGCAGAAAAGAGGGGGGACAGAGAGCGGCCCCCCCTCCTGAACCATACCAGGCCACATGCCCTCATTTATTAAAAACAAAAAAAATCTAGCGGTGGTAATCCACTCTCGATCCCGGCTCCCCGCTCCAACGTTGTCGGTATCCAGCGACGAATGATCTCCTCTCCGGTCCAGCGATGAGAAGATCGTCCGGGATCCAGAGCGCAGCATCGCCGGCCGCCTGTCTCCACCGGAGACAGCCCGGCGAATGACGCTGCTGAAGCTAGTGACATTTCTTATATAGGTGAGGCAGGGCCACCCGTCACGTGACCCCGTCCCTCTCTGACGCACCCTCTGCTACGTCACTGGGGAAGCCCAGGCTTCCCCCTTGCGTCAGAGGGGGTGGGGTCACGTGACGGGTGGCCTCACCAATATAAGAAATGTCACTAGCTTCAGCAGCATCATTTGCCGGGCTGTCTCCGGCGGTGGAGACAGGCAGCCAGCGATGCTGCGCTCTGGATCCCGGACGGTCTTCTCATTGCTGGACCGGAGAGGAGATCACCCGTCGCTGGATACCGACCGCTGGATTTTTTTTTTTAATAAAGGACTTTTTTTCCACGGTGCGTGTGTGTTTTTTTACAACTATTTGCACTTCCTTTGTGAAATGCTAGAGGTACAATGTACCTCATTACCAATTCACATATGGGGGGCCAGGATCTGGGGGTCCCCACAGACCCCCACAACCACCGGGCAAGGGTTGTGGGGATGAGGCCCTTGTCCCCATCAACATGGGGACATCCTCCCCATGTTGAGGGCATGTGGCCTGGTACGGTTCAGGATGGGGGGGCGCTCTCTGTCCCCCCCTTTTTTCTGCGGCCGGCCAGGTTACGTGCTCGGATAAGGGGTCTGGTGTTGATTTTTGGGGGAACTCCACGCCATTTTTTAAAAAAATGATAATTTGTGCAGAGACAGTTCTAAGTATGGGAAACATGCGCTATTTCACAGGCTTACTTTACACTCCCCCAGGTACGAAATTTAAAGGAATATTTCACTTTTATTGTTTCACTTTAAGCATTATTAAATTCACTGCTCCCGAAAAAACAACCATTTTTAAAAAAAAATTTGCATTGATACATGTCCCCTGGTGTAGGACCCGGGTCTCCAAACACTTTTTAGGACAATAACTTGCATATTAGCCTTTAAAATTAGCACTTTAGGTTTCAAACTTTCGAGTCCCATAGACTTTAACGGGGTTCTAAAGTTCACACGAACGTTTGGTGTGTTCGCAGGTTCTGGTGCGAACCAAACAGGGGGGTTTTCAGCTCATCCCTAATTGACACATGCGTCAGTGGACAGCCGAGGTTATTGTGCTGAAAGTGTACTCATTGCATGCTACCAGTACCATGATGGCTCCCAGTCTAGTAATGATGGGGAGCTGTCAGGATGGTTTCCCAATAATGTGACCACTGTGAAAGCTAATCATAGTGATTATGTCATCGGGCAGCCCATCCCACCTCTCTGGCCCCCCCGGGCATAAAGGAACCCAGTTAAAGGAAAGCTAGGGCTATGCGAGCAGGGATTAACCCATTTCTACCACATACATTTATAAGGGTGGACCATTATTTCCCCACTGCTAATGGAGAAAACAGCTCAGGCAGCCTTTATGCCTTTTCACCCCCTTTTTCACCCTCTTCCTGCCCAGGCCAATTTTCAGCTTTCAGCTCTGTCACACTTTGAATGACAATTGTGCGGTCATGCCACATTGTACCCAAATAAATTTTGATAATTTTTTCCCCCCACAAATAGAGCTTTCTTTTGGTGGTATTTGATCACCTCTGTGTTTTTTATTTTTGCACTATAAACAAAAAAAGCGACCATTTCGAAAAAAACACAATATTTTTTACTTTTTTTCTATAATAAATATCCAATTAAAAAAAAAAAAATTCTCAGTTTAGGCCGATATGTATTCTTCTATATATTTTTGGTAAAAAATTCGCAATAAGAGTATATTGATTGGTTTGCGCAAAAGTTATAGCGTCTACAAAATAGGGGATAGATTTATGTAATTTTTATGATGATTTTTTTTTACTGCTACTGACATTGCGGCGGACATATCAGACACTTTTGACACTATTTTGGGACCGTTCACATTTATACAGCGATCAGTGCTATAAAAATGCATTGATTACTATATAAATGTGACTGGCATGGTAGGGGTTAATACTAGGGGCGATCAAGGGGTGTGTCCTAGGGAGTGATTTTAAATGTAGGGGGAGGGGACTGATGAAAGGAGCAAACTGATCATTGTTCCTATATATAAAGAAAATACGATCAGTTCTCCTCTCCCCTGACAGGATGTGGATCTGTGTGTTTACACATACAGATCCACATCCCTGTTCTGTGATGAGCAATCGCGGGTGCCTGGTGGCAATCACAGCCCCGGGAACGCACATTGGGTACACAGTGATGCGGCAAGCGCGAGCTCCAGAATGCCGGTAAAACAAAGACGTCATATGACATCCACCCGGAGGGAGGGAGGGTGCCTACCGCCGTCATTTTACTATACGGCGGCAGGCAAGTGGTTGAACACCAAGTAAATAAATACCATTAAATAAAGCTCTATCTGTCCCAATAAAATGTAATTGGGTACAGTGTTGCATGTTACACAACCAAACAATTGTCAGTCAAACTATCACAGTTCTGAAAATTCAAAAAATGGCCTGTAAAAGTAGCTGTATTATAGACTAGCACTCAAGCAGTTAACTTTCTAACAACTAAAGCTGTTCTTCTTATTTCCTGGCAAAGCACTGTAATGTAGTTCTTCTTTCAAAGACTTTTACAAGACTAATACAGCATCGTACATGCTCTTTTTCCTGCATTTTAATATTTTATACAGAAATATAAAATTTACAAGATATTATTTAACCCTCAGGACCTAGAAACTGCATTATTACTGTGTAAAATAGCTAGCCCGTGGCTTCTTTGTGTGTTCGCTTCATCCCCGGTGTATGCTCATGCTGCTTCATACTCTCAAAGTAGACACAACCGCATGCTGTACAGATGGGAGCCTGGCTGCATCATTATGTTATATTGAAATAATACAATACCACCTGTTTTGTTTGGGTCTCCTGCCAACATTGCCCCATAAAACATTTATTTTGCTAATATTTTAGTTGGTCACCACAGAAGGGCACTTGAAGTTAAAGATTTAGCATGTGTGCAACCACTTTAGAAAACTACTGAAAAAAAAATTATATTCATGGAATAACGGAATAATGGTGTAACGAGCAAAAGAAAATAGCCCATTGTCTGCTGTGGATGTTCATATTATGTTATGTAATCATAATTTGCCATTTGTCTGCTTTTTTCAGTTTACAAAATTAGACTTCATTCCTTTTTGGCAGCTGGTGCTGAATGAATTATTATAATTGTACCGCTGTGTACTTTTCCAGATATATAGAATGCAAGCATCCAGTGTGTAACGTGATACAGTACTGATTAATTTTAAATGTTTTTGTTCAGATTATTATTATTATTTTTCTATGCTCAGAACCCCCTTGTAAGCATGACATGGGTTCATCTACTGTACTAAAATGACATTGAAAACTTAAATACAGCCAGTGAAGTAAAACAGGAAGTATTTAAGATAAAGAATCGCTAGCTTAAGAATTAAATAAATATTATAAACTAAATTGTTCATATAAATAATAACTAATAATATGAATAATGACTCCCACCAATGTGGACCTTCATTTAACAAAGTTTTTTTATCTTAAATTGTACATTTAGAAGCTTTAATTGTGCCTGGCAGCACCCTGAAAATTTACCTTTTGTCTTAAATTCCTGCTGAAAAATAGCAGTTTACTCCCCGGCATGTGAAGGTTTCTCAAGGCTGTATATTTGCAGTGTGAGGTTAAAGAGAAAGTAAACCTCTCTTTTTGAAAAAATGCTATGGCAGAAGAAACTTTAAAAATAATCTGACATCACCACGTAACAGTCCTTCATATATACAGTATGTTCATGAATAAAACTGTGATACAGTCAACCAATAGTAATCAAGTCCACACTGACATTTCAATTTGGGTAGATCAGATTATATAACAGCAGACACCTCCACATCTTCCTGGTGTCCCTGATGATGTAAGAATGACGAAACACGTAGGGTGTGGCATTGTAACACTCCGTGAAAGAGAAAGGTTTGCGGGCAGCCAGGCACAATCTGTATATTGCTAATGTTAGAGCCATCTACCCGAGCAGCATTGGAATGATTTTAAAGTGATATTGATAATAGTATTCAGTTATAATATGAGTGCACTTTCTTGTTTCTTAATAAAAATACCTAGATGAGCACAATATCAGTTTTTGTATCCTATTGATCCATGTTTTATCACCTGAGCTGATAGGATTACTGGATTTACCAAATGAGAGTTCTGAGGAGAATTGCTTGAGCCCTGGGAGAGTCCAGCTTGGTTTATAGAGTCCAATTTATTTAATTTAAGGCACAATAAGACCTTTGTAATCAGAGTCAATCCATAAGGTAAGTGTGTGCCCAAAAGGGTTTGGCGGAGGTGTTTGCTATTACACAATCTGATCTGACCAAATTAAACTGTCTGGCCCAGATTCTCAAAGGACATACGCCGTCGTATCTCCAGATACGCCGTCGTATCTCTGAGTCTGAGCCGTCGTATCTATGCGCCTGATTCTTAGAATCAGTTACGCATAGATTTGTATTAGATCTGACCGGCGTAAGTCTCTTAGGCCGTCAGATCTTAACTGCATATTTACGCTGGCCGCTAGGGGCGTGTACGCTGATTTACGCCTAGAAATACGCCCGGCCGACGCAGTACAGATACACCGTTTACATTAGGCTTTTCCCGGTGTAAAGTTACCCCTGCTATATGAGGCGTACATGCGGTGTACCAATGTTAAGTATGATATGTAACAAAAGTGCAGCGCTAGAATACAATGGTCAATGACAATGATCTTGACCAATGTTGTGGAATAATAAAACAATTGAAGTCCAAACGTTGTTTGCGTAAGTCGTCCGTGAATGGGGCTGGACGTAATTTACGTTCACGTCGAAACCAATACGTCCTTGCGGCGTACATTGGAGCAATGCACACTGGGATATGTCCACGGACGGCGCATGCGCCGTTCATTAAAAACGTCAATCACGTCAGGTCACATAACATTTACATAAAACACGCCCCCCTGTTCCACATTTGAATTAGGCGGGCTTACGCCGGCCTATTTACGATACGCCGCCGCAACTTACGGAGCAAGTGCTTTGAGAATACTGCACTTGCCCATCTAAGTTGCGGAGGCGTAATGTAAATAGGATACGTTACGCTCCCTCAAAGATGCGCCGATCTACGTGAATCTGGGCCCTTATGTTGAACTGATCATGATCGGTGGATTGAATCACAGTTTTATTTACAAACATTGTTATATGGTGATGTTGAATTATAAGTAAACACATGTCTATAGTTAGCACAATTCTGATTCATGTTAATTTGGTATTTTAGGTTAGAAAACAACTACCACTAGTTGGCAGGTAAGCAACTGGTGCTAATTAGGACAAACTCAAAATTGACATATGGGAGGTGTTTTGTGTTCATTACTTTATTGATATATTTGAATGTGCTTTACATTTACTTCATTAGTTGATGGATGAAAGTCTCCCATGTCCAAGCAACTTAGAGAATAGTTATCCATTAGGTCCGCTATCTTTTCAAGTGAGTCCCCTGCTCCCCATGACTATATATAGTAATGTCCTTTTTCTTGATCTTTTTTATTTTTGAATAGATACATTTTTTTTGCATTGTACCCATTACTGGAAGTATTTATTTGCTATATATCATAATTACGCTACCGTATTTGATAGGCACTGAGCTTCTACCAACAGCTGTAATGTCGCTAGCGTGTTGCCCACCAGTTCAGGTGGACCTGAATCTGATCATTTGGATTAAGCGCTCAGTGCCTCTGATTGTTCTATGTGAGTACTTGTTTTGATCACTTTATCTAGGAAATTGTATGCATACATTTTGCATGTTATGATTCTAATTTGTGCCCCATATCTGTAAATCTCCTGAAGAAGCCAATGATTGGCAAAACACGTATCAGATCAGAGAGCAAGATTAATATTTTCTGTATGCTAGCCAGCTACATTCATGTTGTTTGATGGTACAATTACTGTATTTTGATATAACTGCGATGTATATGGGCTGGATTCTTACAGGCTAATTAGGTGCTAATCACACAGGGGATTACAGGTCATATATGCTATTAACAGTTTTAATGCCTATTATGTAAACTTTAATGAATAAACTTTTGCATTTTTTTATTAACACTTTGTGTACTCACTTCTCTTTCCTGGGGTTACAGCATGACCACTGTTAAAGTCCCCCTGCTTTCCCAGGGGTTTTTTCTTTCCACTTTGCCTGGGACTAAAAGCTGATGTCAGTGGGCAAATTTCATAGCTGCTAATCAGTCTAATAGTAGCTTTTGAATCCTCCCACTGCCATCTGATGTCAATCACAGGCAAGGCGCACTTAATAGGTAACTAGCCTCTCAGAGCTCCCCGTCAGGCTCCGCATACTGGCCAACTAAAATTCATGGTCACAGCATGTGTTGGGTGGGTGAAGACTGGTGGGGAACTCTGAGACTATTTCCTCTTTAAATTTGCCTTGCCTGAAATGGACAGTGCATGCATTGGGCAGATTCCAAAGCCACTGTTGGACCGAATAACAGCTATGGATCCACCCACTGCCATGCACTGTTAATCAAAAGTAAAGTGGACCTGAACTGCGCATACATAACTTAGTGTACAGACTCATCATTATTTTATGCTTGGCCTAAGTAGCTTCCTAGTGCATGATTGGGAGTTACATCAGCTCAGCCTGGCCAATCAACATGATCAAAGACTATGAACCCATCAAAAGCCCGGGTGAAAATAGAAGCTCTGGCAACAGAGGGTAATGTAGACATTTCAGCACTGGAGGGATTGTTTTGCTAGGTAAGAGTGCCATAATGTGCAAAAATGCTGTGCATATTTGCACATGATTTCAAAAAGCTCCAGGGGCCCCATTTAAAAAAAATAAAATGTTTACTCCTGTCTTAAGGTACTGCTGTTTGTGGTTCTAGTTTGTGAGATTTAGTGATGTGATTACAATCTGTAATCATTTGTATGCTTTTTTTTGGCCTGGAGTTCAGCTTTAAGCACCTTCCGAGACAGATACTGAACTCAATTATTGTATTTTTATTTGAAGGACATAGAACATGCTTCCTTGATAAAAGGGTAAAAAAAAAACATTAGAGATATTAAACAAAATGTATTCAGGATAAATATCACATAATGTCTTTTTTTTCTCTGCTACAGAGCGGAACTATGTATTTCGTTGATAAAGGGAGGGTTACATCCCCTGTCCGTTTTATTTTTGCCATCTGTGTTCCATTGGGGAGATTTCCCTTCATTTCTTGTCTCATTGGCAAACAGAATGTTAGAGGAAGGCCTGCCAAAGTGAGGGAATCCCTGGTTGTCATCAGTGTCACCAAAAGTTGTGTCCCCATTGGAAGGTTTTCCTTTTTTTCCTGTTCTGGTAACAACATAAAATTTGAAATTGTCTTTCACTTTTACTTTTTAAACATTAATCAAGACAAATAGAAAGAGGGAATCTCTGTAACGGGGATACAGGCAGTGTTAAAAGCCTGACAGGTGTTGTAATCTCTCTCCACTCTCCACAGCATTGCTATTACATATACTTTAGGGCAGGGGTGCTTAACCACTTCAATACCAGGCACTTATACACCTTCCTGCCCAAGCCAATTTTCAGCTTTTAGCGCTGTTGCAATTTGAATGACAATTGCGCGGTCATGATACTCTGTATCCAAACACATTTTTTATCATTTTGTAACAACAAATAGAGCTTTCTTTTGGTGGTATTTGATCACCTCTGGGGTTTTTATTTTTTGCGCAAAAAAATAAAAAAAGACAGAAAATTTTGAAAAAAAAAAAGGTTTTCTTTGTTTCTGTTATTTTTTTTGTAAATAAGTACATTTTCTACTTCAATGATGGGCACTGATAAGGTGGCACCGATGGGCACCAATAAAGGGACACCAATGAGGTGGCACTGATGAGGTGGCACTGATGGGCACTGATGACGGACACTGATAGGCGGCACTAATGGGCACTGAAAGGAGGCACTGATGAGCACTGATAGGTGGCACTGATGGGCACTCATAGGTGGCACTGATGGGCACCAATAGGCGGCACTAATGGGCACAAATAGGTGGCACTGATGGGCACCAATAGTCAGCACTCATGGGTACTTATGGTGGCACTGATTGGTACTTATGGTAGCACTGATAGGTGACATGGATGGGCACTGATGGTCACTGATAGGTGTACAGGGATGGGCACTGATAGGTGGCACTGATGGACACTGGATGGCACTTATGGGTGGCATTGCTGGGCATCATTGATTTGCGGTCTTTCACAATGGTACCAATCAGTGCCCATTTGTGGGCACTGAGTGGAACATATTTGGCATCAATTTGCATATGTGGATGGCCATGTGGGATGTACCTGGCCATCCACATGCTTGGGACTTCCCTGGTAAACAATCAACGCCAAACCCCCCTGTCAGGAGAGCCGCCGATCTCTGTCAGACGCAAGTGAGGAAGAGCCGATCAACGGCTCTTCCTGTTTACATCGTGATCAGCCGTAATTGGGCATGGCTGATCACGTGGTAAAGAGTCTCCGCCGGAGGCTCTTTACCAAGATCGGAGATGCAGGGTGTCACACCCCACGGGCACGCAGGATAACAGAACCACTTCCCGGACGTCAATTGTCTATTGACCGGGCGGGAAGTGGTTAACCATTTGAAGAACGAGGGCCACTTAAAGTGGATGTAAACCCAATTCATGAAATTTGACATGTATCTGTAGTGTTTTCTTTTCTCTCTTCAAATCACTATGTCCGGTAGCTGTCTCCTGCTCAGTTCCTCTGTTGTCAGCCTGATAACTTTGGACAAATTCATTGAGATGGCAACCTGAAGTGTGTGTTGGGGAGGTTGCTATAAATAGATTAGCAGACAGCTTGCTGTCTCACAGCAAAGCTCTGCACATTCCTTTCGTCCTTTGCCAATGTGGAGGGTTGGGGGGTGCCCTTTCTTTTCAATCAGCTGTCTTGGCTGTATGCCAATAACCCACCCCCAGTGGTGAACAGGAAGAGAAAAAAATCACAAAGAGCACTTTCTAAAGAATATATACAGCCAAAGGCAGCACATGTAAAACTTATGTAGGGAGATTTATTTCATCCCTGTGTATCATCTGAGGCTGTTAACTTCACTGGGTATGCGTGAGAGTTTACATCCACTTTAGGTGATTTTGTAACCAGTCGCAGGCCACAATGAACTATGGGGTATTACCACCCCCAAATCGCAAATGTAAACAAGCCCTTACTGATCTGAGCCTCCTATTAGGCTGCTTTCACACTGATGTGTTGCGGTTTACCCACACCTTGAGACCACACAGTGCACCTCCAGCTTTCTTGCAGGTTAGCTGCACTTTGTCATAGACGTCTAATATTCCTTTGCAGATGTGGTGCACTTTCTAAAAGTGCACCAAAACTCTTGCACTTTCAGAAAGCACACACATTCTGCAGGATATAATAGTAATATTCTAATACCTATTTTATTTGCCACTTTATTCCCCAAAATGCATGAAATAAAATAGTCTTCTCCCACATGATGTATTAAAAAAAATGATTTAGCTATTTAATTTTTTATAAATGTTACATAATGGTTTGATCTGATTGGAGGTTTCCTTATAATTACTTAAAATGAGCAAGCAACAAGTAATTTTTATGATAATAAATTACCATAAATAATGATGGTGATTATTATTATTATTATCATTATCATTATTATCAGCATTAAGATCATTGTTTGTCTTACAAAAGGAGCCCATAGGAAAAGCATAAAAGACATATTCAAAGGTTGTCACAATAGGATGTGTTTTTATTCAAACCTCAGTTTCATTGTCCATGCCGTAAAGGTCATACCCTCTATTTTTCCTTTTAATGTTTGTTCTTGATTTGTTAGGCTACGTCTTTCAAACCCTTTCAACCATAGGTTGTTTTTGCTCAGAATCCATTTTAATTCCCTGTGGTCAAATATTTTCCAAGCCAGATGCCCATGCTTAATTTAATTATGCAATGAACAGTGTGAGAAAAGCAAGGCTCCAAATGGTTAAAATAATGAGCTGTAAGGGTTATATAGACTTGAACACTATAATAAGTAATAAAAAAAAGACTATTACCAGCAGCAATTTAGGAACAAAGGAGTTGCAATATATTTAATAGGTTTTTACTTTCGCTCAATTTTAATTTGATTTACAACAAAAAACTGTTTTCTACAGGGTGATAGATAAGTGGTATTTTTTTTTGTATTTGTTTTTATAAAAATGCGCTTAGTTGTTTTTGTTAAATAAACACCTCATATAAATGTATCTCCCTACTGCAGTAATTACCTTCGAGCATCTAATCTAATTTTAAATCAAAATTACCCCAAAAAAGTATTTAGAAAGTAGAAACAACTGTGACTATTTGCTCAAAGCAACATTATCAAAGCAACGGTTTGGTCTTGTTGTGATGTCACCTCTATATTTGCCTGTTGATATCCAAGTAACAAAACAACTGTGAACTTTCATCATACTATATTTTAGTAAGTTCACAAATATATTCAGCTTCATTTATCATTGTCTAAAAAGAAAACGCGGCAATAATTCTTTCAGACACTTTGCGAAGGGCACACGGACATGTTTGCCAGTGACTATACGTCAATTTTTTTTTTTAAATTTGAACAAAATCATAGGTGCATCAACAGAGGTCATAAATATCATGCACATGAAAGGACAGACTGGATGAATTCTGACAGGTGTCACGCATATGATGCTGGGTAAGAGGTGCTAAGGTATGAATCTCAGCCATGGGGGTCACTACTGAGCCCTAATTACACAGAGAGCAGATATTAAATGGACCCATGCAATTTGTCATGCTATCCCATCTGAGGTCAGCCAATAGAAAAATAAAATAATTCCAGCTAATGGAGAAAAGAGGGACGCCAGATAGTAAAGTGAAATTGAAAGAAGGCAAAGTAACTTTTTACACATAGCTTTTCCAGATGCTATTTAGGGATTCTTAGATCGTTGTGAAGTGACAGGGGGAGCAATAAAGAGCTTAAATAGCCTCTAAGTAAAGACATGAACCCCTTTAAGCAGACCCTTGTGGCTTGGATTTTTTAGCTATATATTCTGAGCCAACTCCCTTCATCAGGTTGGGTTACTTGGTAAAGGACTTAAGTTGGAAATATTTACTGTAGTTAAAAATTTCCCAGGTTATAATATGTGTCAATGCTTAGTGGTTCAAACCTTCAGACCTTATATCACTAAAGGAAATGGTAGTGACATAGAAGGCAAGGGAAGGAATCACAGCACACAGTGGGGGAATAGTGATGAGCAAATTATGCAAAGTTTGATTAGTTGGAAAATGATCAAGACATACATTTGAATCCCACTGGATCCTATGGGAACTAAATCTTGTTATTTTTTCTTTTTTTGGTTACAAAAGTTTATTTGAAAGTACAAAAGTACATTTACATAATGTAGTCTGTAAATTGGAATCAACAGTAAGGCCGCATACACACGGTCGTTCCAAACCGATGAGAATGGTCCGACGGGCCATTTCCATCGGTTCACCGCTGAAGTGGCCTGATGGTCTGATGTGCGTACACACCATCGTTCCAAAAACCGATCGGGTCAGAACGCGGTGACATCAAACACACGACGTGCTGAATAAAACGAAGTCAGTCAGTCAGTCAGTCAGTCAGTCAGTCAGTGTCAGAGGTGGAGTAGGGTGCTTCGGACCTTCCGCTTACGAGCCTGCTCCCACCCAGACCTGGCAGTCAGAAACTAGGCAGACTAGGCAGACTTTCCATTACCTGTGCTGCACAAGAAACAGCTCCTAGGAACCAGGAACCTAGGAACCAGGAATCCAGCTCTCTCCTCTCCTCGTGGACTCCTTCCTGCTCCGCAGGTAAGACCCTGTTCTCTCAGGGCCTACCATCTTGGGGAACCACTGACGGCCGTCCTTTTCAGGGCAGCCGTCACACAGACCCCACACTGCGGCTCTCTATTTTTCTCGGCATCCTCTCTCGCACGGCCACCCACGATTGTGGTTGCCCCCAGACACCCCCCCTGGGTGTATTTTCGGCGCTTTTTGGCGTTTTTACACGCCCGCGCCAGCCTGCTACTTTTCGCGGCCGCCGCGCCTCAGGAAAGTCCGCGGCTTCAGCCGCGGCCTACCGGCGCTCCGACCGTTTCTCCCTGCACCTACCACCAACAGTGCAGTTTTCGTTGTTTATCGCCCCTGCACCCCTAGAGGTCCCCTCCACCCCCCCTATTAGCAACCAGATCGGTGGAATCATTTTCTTACCTACCTGATTGCTCCCCCAGCCTGGGTCCTGTGTCTTTGCCTGGCGGCCATCTTGGTGCACCCCAGCAACAGTGACACCCAGCATCCCCCCCCCCCCTTTTCCCCTCATTAAGTCATCAATCTTTGATCCAGGGCTTGAGCCGATCGCCTTTAGGGATCAGGAAGGAATTTTTTTCCCTGCCGCAGCACATTGGCCAGCTTGCCCAGGGTTTTTTTGCCTTCCTCTGGACCAAGGATTGCTGAGAGCGAGGATTCCCTGAATCCTCTCTCACCAAACACCCGCACCCCCCCTCACGGTGACTGGCAACAATGGTTAAATTGAGATACTCTGCGGAAACCATTTGGGGTCTGAGACAATTCGCAACAATATTACCTGCCGTCACCACAAAAGCCTTAAAATCGGATCAACTTTTGAGAATCGATCGACGATCGATCATCAAAAATTTCAACCATTCAACACAGCTCAAGCACATATCATGTGCGTTGCTTAACACTAGATCGGCAGTTAAACACCGCTCAGAAATCCATGATTTCTTACTACAAAACGATCTAGACTGCCTCTTTATTACAGAAAGTTGGCTGTCAGACGACTGCAACACCATTCTCGGAGAATTGGTGCCAGAAAATTATCGCATCCTAACGGAAAATAGAATAGGGCAAAGAGGAGGAGGCCTGGCGGTGATTCATAAGTCGCATATTGCAATCACTAAACCGGTCCTTCAAAATCCTCTACCTTTTATGGAAACCCTTACGCTTCAACTTCAAGCTCACTCTCAGGAGACCGTTCACATTCTCCTCTGCTACAGGCCCCCTGGGCCCAAATCGCAGTTGATTCCAGCATTAACGGAGTTCATTTCCACTTACTCCCTTAACAGCAATCATCTTTTGCTGCTCGGGGATTTCAATTTGTGGGCCAACTCCTCACAGGATCCCATCGCGGAGGCCTGCATCGACCACCTGGAAGGATTAGGACTTCAGCAACTTGTATGCGGTCCCACGCATGCCTCAGGTCACACACTCGACCTAATTTTCAGACAAAATCTGAAAATAAACATTTTGGGAAATGAACCTTTGCCATGGACAGACCACCATGCAATTAGCTTCATAATTCCCAGAACTTCACTAGTCATGAAAGTACCCAAGCCGGTGACAACACACTGGGCTAGATCTCAGAAGAAGCTCCACTCGGAACTCTTCAGATCTACCCTGGGAAACCGAATTGGGGCTATTCCTCCTCAGCTAGCAGCCTCAGATACTTTGGATGCCATAAATGCAGCTCTGCTACAGTCAGCCGACTTAGCAGCACCAAAGCGCAAACTCCGCAGCCGGGCAAAAAAGTCCAGCTGGTTCAATAACCAGCTGTCGCTATTGAAGCAAGAGCGCAGAAGGGCGGAAGCCGCCTGGAAAAGAAGTCCTTCAGAAGACCGCCTCAACTTCTACAAAGCAGTAACAACACGATATCACAAGGAAATTTTCAAAGCCAAAAAACTGCACTTTTCTATGGTAATTAACAGCGCAAGGAATCGCCCACGCGAACTCTTCAGGATGGTCACCCAGACCATGAATCCGGGATGTCTTGAAGTTCCCACTTCAGACACCCAAGAGTTCTGCAATGAACTATCGGATTTCTTCATCAACAAAATTGAAAAAATTCGGGTAAGTATTCGGCAAAACAATACTCCACTCAGCCCCCTCTTCAATCAATACACCGACGGAACGCCTCTACAATCAACTAAGTTCACTTTGGAACCCATCTCCATCGATACCACAAAAAAATTCATTGGTGCACTGCGCAACAGCACAGCACCCAATGACATCATTCCCACCAAGCTACTGAAGGAATGTGCCGACATCCTGGCGCCTCCGATCACGCAGCTTATAAATCAGTCATTTAAGGAAGGCATAGTGCCTTCCCTGCTGAAAGAGGGCACAATCCTGCCGATCTTGAAAAAACCTAATTTGGATCCTATGGACCCAACTCACCGCCGTCCCATAACAGGTCTAAATGCTCTGTCCAAGATAATGGAGAAAGTGGTGGTAAATCAGCTGCAACAGCATCTGGACACCCACAACCTACTCGATCCATTTCAATCCGGGTTCCGTCCCGGACACGGTACAGAAACGGCCTTACTGAAAATATGGGACGATGCGCTCGAGGCCGCAGACGAAGGAGAATCGTGTCTCCTGGTTCTGCTGGACCTAAGCGCAGCTTTTGACACAGTAGACCATAAATTGCTACTGAGACGACTAACAGAAGTCGCCGGAGTCTCAGAAGATGCCTTACCATGGTTCTCCTCTTTTCTCGGAAACCGATCACAAACAGTGAAACTGGGATCCTTCACCTCAGAAAAACGCACGGTGCCATGTGGGGTCCCCCAAGGATCCCCCCTATCACCGGTGCTGTTTAATATCTATCTTCGTCCTCTCTTTGATATTATCGGTAGCCAAGAACTACTCTATCACTCTTATGCAGACGACACGCAGTTGTATTTTCGCATCTGCCATAAAAAGGATCATCATCTCAGATTAGAGAAATGTCTCTCTTCAATAGAAAACTGGATGACTAAGAGTTATCTCAAACTCAATAGCGCTAAAACTGAACTCTTTATCTTCGATGCCAGTTGGAAGAAACAACCGACAACAAACTGGACACCATCTCCCATCCTGGGACAAATCATCTCCCCTAGCTCCAAAGTCAAAAGTCTGGGAGTCACGTTTGACACCTTCATGACAATGGACGCACAAATAGGGTCAGTAGTCAGCGGGGCGCACCATTTGATGCGCCTACTACGCAGACTGATTCCATTTATCCCCAAAGAAGACGTAGCAGTCGTGGTGGGAACAATCGTGAATTCCAGACTGGACTATGCAAATGCCCTTTACCTCGGGCTCCCCAAGTACCAAATCGCTCGTCTTCAAGTCGTACAGAATACGGCCGCCAGACTGGTGACTGGGAAAAAATCTTGGGAATCAATCTCACCTTCATTGAGATCCCTTCACTGGTTGCCAGTGAAAGACAGAATTGCATTTAAAGCACTCTGCCTGACACATAAGTGCATCCATGGGAAGGCTCCTAGATATCTATGCGACAAGATCAAACCGCACAATTGCAACCGCATTCTGCGATCCACCGACCAAAATCTGGTCAAGGTTCCTAAAACCAAATACAAGTCCAAAGGAGAAAGAAGGTTTGCTTTCCAGGGCCCCAGGCTTTGGAATGCTTTACCAACCAGCATTCGGTTGGAGCAAAACCACCTGTCCTTCAGAAGGCAGATCAAAACCCTGCTTTTCTGATAGGCATGAGACACAAACAACAAGCGCCCAGAGGCGATTCAGTTCGCATGTGCCGCGCTATATAAATTTTTTCATTCATTCATTCATTCATTCAATGCTTCCAAGCATGCGTTGACTTGATTCTGAGCATGCGCGGGTTTTGAACCGATGCTTTCTGTACTAACCATCGGTTTGGACCGATCGGGCAGCGGGTCATCGGTTCCGAAGGACAACAGACCGATGGGCTATACTACACACGGTCGGTTTGGACCGATGAAACTGAACCTCGGTCCATTCTCATCGGTTTTGTCCGACCATGTGTACGCGGCCTAAGACATAGAATACATACTTATCACATCTTAGAGCAAGGAAGAAAAAAGGAAAAAAAAAGAAAAACAACAGCATGACATATAAGATCAGTAGATCTTCAATAGTGAAAATGAAATATATTGAGACATATGACCCCAAGGGGTGTAGTTTAATGTACCCAAAAGATGAGGCATGAGACATTGAAGCTATGTGATATTCCAGAAATACCACTTAAAAAATCAAATACATGCATGTTATCATTTAGTGTATGGTAAATTCTTTCAGAGAGTTTCAGAGTCTCCAATCTGGCCAGTACCTGTGACCACAATAGATTGTCCGATTTCCAGTTAAGTGCAATTATCCATTGTATAGAGCTACACAATGAATAAAAAAGTCGGACACATGGTTTCGGTATGTTAGGAATCTTAGCGTATAGAAGACAGACTCGGGGGGGTGGGGACAATTTTTTATTTTGATGATTCTTCAAATCTGTCTACGGCCGCACGCCATATCTTATGAAGGAGTTTGCAACTCCAAAAGGTGTGTAAAAAAGTTCTCTGTTCTGGGCATCCTCTAAAACAGTTAGGGGAAGTAGAGGGATAGAAGGCATGAATTCTAGAGGGGGTAAAATACCATCTAGAGAACAGCTTCACAGGTGTTTCTTTGAAAGAGATGGCTCTATTGGATTTGCGGAGATTATCCACCATAGACTGGCAAGTTTCTACTGAAAGGGTACAATCTAGCTCAGTTTCCCACTGGAGCATAGGACCTGATTTATCTTGAAGTGTTAAATTGTTAAGGTGGTTATAAAACCGTGATATCAATGCCTTGTCTCTAGACGAATTCATACAAATCCTTTCAAAAACTGTGTTTGAGGGGCATGACGAAAGTGAAAAATATTTGGTATAGAAAGATTTGATTAGTAGATAGTGTTCGTGCTCAGATGATGGGAGGTTATATTTGGTTTGCAGAGTGGAAAAGCAGTAAGAGGGGACTTCAATGTAGTTAGGTTGTTATCAATCCAGGGGGAGAAGCTGGATCTATTATTGTACGCCAGACTAAATCTACTGTCACCTAAAAAGGAGGCCAATGGGGGGGTATTTGAAAAAAGACCATACGAGTCTCTGATCTTGAGCCATAATTGGTAGAAGTGAGCAACTATAGTATTATGTTTAAGGAGGTTGTGATGCAGTACTGAATTAGACCACAGGATACCCTGGAGATGAAATGGGAGAAAAGAAATGGACTCAAACCATTTCCAGGGTATATCCTCCTCTGAAGCAAACCATTGAAACAACTGTGTGAGTCTGGCAGAAAGAAAATAATGCCAGAGATTTGGGAGACCCATTCCGCCCCTGGACTGAGGTCTATGTAGGAGTGCGTAGCTAAATCTGGGTTTTTTGTCTGCCCATATAAATTTGTTGTATTCTCTCTGAAGGGAGTCTAGTTTAGATTTTGGGATATTACCGGTAATAAGAAGTGTACAAAAATAATATAGAAGTTTGGGGATAATATTCATCTTATAATGGCACAAAAGGGGAGGGTAGTTTATCTTGTTATTTTTTCAAGGCTAATATTCCAGTTTGCATCTGATTGACTGAAGTCTTCCCTGTGTTTCTCCTTGCTGAGAAAAAAAAAAAGTGTGTAAAAAAAATGCAATAAAAAAATATTTAAAATATATACATAGATCAGGGTTAATGTGGCTTAACGAGAAACACAAAAAATGCACAAATCCTTTCATATTCAAATAATTTATTGGATAATGCAAAGGCCAAAGTAGGCAGAAAGAGTCTCCATGCAGGGATAAATGCTGAAAGGGTTACTGTTAACAGTTTGGATTGAAACATGTTTCCCACTCAAGGAGGATGAACTTGGAAGTAGTAGGGAGGATCCGGCAATGGCTTTTAACAATATTTTAAACACTTTAAGGATAAAAGATGCAAGAGAGTAGACACTTGAATGGTCCACCCTAGCCATAGCCTGGGACTATAAAAGTATGTAGTAGAAGTCAGATAGTTGAAAAAAAAGGTAGAAAGGAATAAAGGAGAAGAAGGAGGGGGAACAGGTGATAAGGGTATATGATTGGCTAAAGCCTGGTACGCATTACAAGTTTTTTCGTTCAACACAGCGGGTTGAATAAAAAAACTGACAGCTCCTGTCAGAACCACTGTACTAACTGTGCAAACTTAGTACAGCCATCTTCCCCCGTTGAGCTTGTTGTGTTTTGACAAGGAGACAGTCCCAACACCAGAACTTTCCGATCAGCACTCTCTTCCATTAGCTGAGTTGCCCGGCTGCTTGTTTTCCAGCATGCTCATCCGACAGACCGACATACACACGGGCCGAATGTCGATGTTTTTTTTTAAACCAGTTGATGTCTCCTGACATTGGGCCCGTGTGTACAAGGGATAAGGCTCCAAAAGGTAGGTGTCAAAATCAGGAGGTAAGTATTTATCAACCCAGGGTTGCCAAATATTGGTATACCATCTTACCTTGCCCTGAAATGTTGCCTCAGTCTTGGTGTGCATTATTGCCTAGGTGACACATTGCCAACAACTTCCAGGCTCTAGTTATTGTTTGCTTTTCAGCAGTTGTGATGGTAAAGAGGAGACAATATTGATTCCTGGTCAGTACCAAGGGAGTAAGATTTAAGAGGGATATTTGTGGATCAGGTGGAATGTGTTTATCAAATAATAAAGACAGAATAAAGATGCATTCAACCCAATAGAAATGTGCAATGAGACGAATCCACCATGTGTGAAAGTATGGACCAGGCTGCCCACACCCCTGGAAACAGGCAGACTGGTAGCCCGGGACACACTTTAGTATCTTGTGTGGCACTAAATACCATCTCAGTAAAAGATGTTTTCAGGATTGCAATATTTTGGGAGACCTTGTGGGTTGTTTGGCAAATCTTCCGGTGAAAGATCCAGATCTTGATCAATTGTTCAGTTGGCTACATAGACTAGAGGGGATGGTTGTGGAGTAGATTAGCAATAGTGTGTAAAGTGTGGATATACTGTAGCTCCCTTTGCATGTGGGTCAAATACACATAAGTGTTTGTACATGAACATTTTGGCTGTATAAAATGTTTTATTTGGAGATTCCTAAAAATCTTGGAGGTGGGGAGCTTATGTTGGGCTTTTAAGGTTAGGATAGTCTTAAAATATTTTGATGCCATGCAAATAAACACAATATAATACACACTTTTTTGGTAAATATAAAAGATGGTGTTGCACTGAGTAAATAGATACCAAACATGCACCTCTGAAATGGCACCCAGTGTCATTAGGCAACACTTTAAAAGCTTTTTCAATTTAGAGTTAAGCCTAAACCATGACCCTAGAATTATTACACTCACTCCAATATCCAATTTTCACAATGACATCTCACTAGTCTGATACAATCACTGTTTAAGTACACATGCGTGCCCTATATGCATCTTTGCATTTGCATGTGTGCACTAGGTGGTAAAGCTGCTTTTTTTATTATTAATTTAATTATAACCTAATTTACCTTTATCACCATCTCAAGGGGGCTACAAAGTCCCCATGTGATAAAATTAGCATGGGTCAGGTTTTCTTTATGGAGACATCAGGGGTCTATTAGACTTCTATCATTTCCCCTGCACATCATTCAAGCTGATAAAGCATAGGACATTGCTTGGTCAGCTGTTTGCCTGGTATTTTAGCTGGGATTATGACAGCTCTGAACCCGAAAATTCTGAGAGTTGATCTTTTCTGGGTTGATTGATCACAGAACAGATTGGGGAATGAATATTCATCAATCTGCAGAAGTCTCAAGAGTAGCAGCTATTCTCTTGAACTCCTAAAAACTCCTGCCTCTGCACTGCTAAACAAACCTACTTCACCACTCTCATCAAAACCCTCTCATCCAAACCTTATCAACTCTTTTATACCCTTAATTCTTTACTTCACCCTCCACTGCCTCCACCCACCAACTTGCTTACTGCCCAGAAGATTGCCAATCATTTAAAAAACAAAATTGCCACAATTTGTGATGAGATATCCAGCATGCAGCTTCCTCCACCAATCAATACACCAGTTCCACCACGACACTCTATATTTTTTTCCTTTAACCGTGTTACCACTGAGGAAGGTGCCAAACTCACACATACAACATACAGTGTCACATACAGAACCATCTCTTCTGTTCGTCTTTCTCTTTCTGTTGGGGTACCCCAATTCTCCATCCTTGTGCCCCTCCTATTCTCTGTCTATACCTCTTCGCTGGGACAGTTGATAACCTCCCATGGGTTCTAATACCACCTCTATGCTGACAACACTCAGATCTATCTCCCGACTCCTCAACTCACCCCCTCAACCTCCTCACATACATTAAAACCTTGGTGTGAGAGTAAATTGGTTTGAGAGCATTTTGCAAGACAAGCAAAATGTTTTCATAAATTTTGACTTGATATACAAGCGGTACTGCCATCAACGTTATTTCTTCCACACTGCGCTCCACAAGCTCTTCAATCCTCGCTTTCAGATCACTCTACTGCAGGGTAGCCTCCCCGGTCACAATTACAGACTGACAGCCTTAGCGGTGAGAGCCAGTGGTGTGGAGGATGGTCTATGTGGACAGCTTTACCCCAGATGGCTGCATACTTAGATGTGCCTCTTTTAATCATCAACCACATGAGTCACTTAAATGCATCTCTCTTCTCTTTTATACTCTGTAGCTCCTGCTAGATTTTGCTTCTAATCCCCTTGTGAAGGCTGTCATTTGTACAGTATATGGACATTTTATGGTTACACAAGCTATCACATTGCTATGATCATTTTATATGGACTATATACTGAAAGACCTATGAATAAATGGTTGTGGAAACAATCATCAGAGTTTCCGTTATTTCTCATGGGGAAATTTGATATACAAGTGCTTTGGAATACAAGCATGTTTCCGGAAGGTTTTACTGTATTACAAACTTATTGAGCGACGTATCAGTTTGGATATCACACCTCCAACTCAATTTTTCTGAAACTGAGCTTGTAATATTTCATCCTCCACGATTCCCTCCCTATGACTTTACCATTGAGATCACTAGCGCAACCATTGGTCCCTACACACACGAAAGGGTGCTGGGTGTAATCCTAGACTCCGACTTTTCCATCAGCGCCCACATCAAATCACTGGCTAGATCTTGCCACCTTAACCTCTGCAACATTTCCAGAATTCACCACTTCCTGACTAATGTCAGAACAAAACAACTCATTTACTCCTTGGTTATTTCCCACCTCAACTACTGAAACTCCTCATTGGCCTACCTTTACACAGGCTATACCCGCTTCAGTCTATTATGAATGCTGCTGCTAGACTAATACACCTTACCAACCGATCCATAACTGCTGCTCTATTCAGCCAGTCCCTTCACTGACTTCCCCTACCCAATTGTATATAATTCTAAATACTAACCACAACATACAAGGTTATTCACAGCATCGCCCCCAGCTACATTACTAACCTAATCTGCAGACATCGCTAAAAATCATCCTTGTCCTAGGTGATCCTTGAAAACTCACTTATTCAGGGAAGCCTACCCCATTTCCATCTAAGAACTGTACCAAAGTCACCTCCATCAGATCATTCTCTGCAGTTATTACCTTTTGTACAGCCTAGCCTTCATGTTATATTATAAGCCTCATTAGCAGGGCCACCCAATTCCTTCTATATTGAACTGTATTGTAATTATACTGACCCTTTATAATGTAAAGAGCTGCACAAACTTTTGGTAAAATATAAATCCTGTATTATAATGATAATAATACTCTGCTCCCACACAACATGCATTGCTGAAGCTGTGAGCTTGTTTTGACCACCTAACATTTAGACCATTTATAAGCGACCTATCTGGATGGCAAGTGATTAAAGAGTAAAATTTGGTAAAACAAATTTTGTTGCTCTTTTGCATTTCTGCCCTCAAAAATGTGATTCTTTATTATTACCGTTCCTCTCATGTGATTTCTGTGACAGTTGTCAATTTTCAGGCATGTTCAGTAGGATGCCTTACATTACACATTGCATGCTTCATTCATCATTGGCAGCCAATCTGAAATGATCTCTTGAGTGATCTCTCAAAGCTGTAACCTGACTGGTTGCTATGGGCTTTTGTACTTCATTTTTACTCTTTGTACTGCATTAATGAAGAAGCTTGCGCTCTCTCTTGTAATATGTTTTTGTGTACTGTTAATTATTGCTGTAAGTAGACATCTACTATCATCTTTTTGTCTACTGTTTATTGCAACAATATGTTTACTTTGGTCGCTTTAGTTAGCAGAAATTTATTTTTCTGACAGAATTACTGAAAAAACAATTCAACATTTTTGCTAATTTTGAAGAACAAAAATATCAGATGAATTATTATGGACTGTTACCTCAGAGAAACAATATGTTTTATTTAACCACATTATAAGAAAAAAAGGTCTAATAGCTAACATTAATATATGCATTTAGTTCCTTTGTGCAATTGAAGAAGAAAAGGTTTAAAGTGGTCTAGCACCAGCTAAAACTGATTCTAACAAAAACAGGGGATCTGTAACTCATCATCCCTCCATATACTGCCAAAAATGTCAAGACAAATGTGTGCTGTTAACTTCTGTTAACATCTTTGCCTTTTTCTTTCCACAAAGCATAGTAATAAAACTGTTGTCTGTATGAAGTCTATACAGTGCAAAGCTTGCATTGTGTGAAGTACATCTTTATCTGTATTTGCATGCACTGTTTATATGCTGTTTCTTAGATCATACATATCTTTCTGAAAATGAGATGTACTGAGAAATCTGCCCACTTCAGTTGGGATGATGTGCTACCAAGTTGCCCAGTAGCTTTTCTCAGCTTCTTGAATACAGCAAACACAGATCCCTTTTTCTGTTGAGAAGGCAAAAATACAATGAGCAACTTCAGATATTTTCCAACTTGTGATAGGAAGCACATCCACTGGTCCTTCTTTTTTGGGAGTTACCACTTTGTATCCGTGCCAATTCTGACACTTTGGTCCTACATGTAAAAATCTACTTTTCTTTTGCTAGAAAATTACTTAGATCCCCCCCAAACATTATATATACTTTTTTAGCAGAGGCCCTATAGAATGAAATGGTGGCAATTTTTATGTCACATGGTATTTGCGCAGTGGTTTTTCAAACACAATTTTTTGGATGAATTTTAAAAAACAAAACACAATATTTACCCCAATTGTATGTATAATGTGAAAGATGATGAGTAAATAGATACCTAACATGTCATGCTTGAAAATTTGCTTCCCATGCAGCCGATCAGACACAGATTGGTCTGACTGGCTGCTTTCATGGTAGACAAAGATGCTGAACCAGAAGGGACAATGACGTCAGTTCCTCTCTCTGTGTTCAGTGCAGCAATCGCTATCGGCCACATCACTCCAGCATTTCACGATGGGATAGTAGAGCCCAGGAAAGGTGGAAGCAGTGGTGGGAGGGGGGTGGGATCCCCTTCCGCCAACCCCAGAAGTGATCAAAGTGGCTAATTAGCCACTCAAGTCATTTCTGATAAAAAAGGGAATCGCCGGCTGAAAAGATCCATACTGGGATGACGCCTGTAGGTGCAGGAATCAACCCGGTATAATTACTGAAGCCCAAGGATGTCTATGGACATCCTATGGGCGGCAAGTAGTCAGCAACCTTGCTTGCCCCTGTGAAGTGATACTTCAAATTAGTCTCCTTTGTTTTCAAGGATTTGACCTTTCATGGCAGACTCAAGGCTGACAAATAATGATTCTGGCATGTTTAAGACTATAGGAATATATTGGGGGAAAAAAGAGAGAATGCATTACCAAATTGTGAATTTCCAGAATTGTCAATTTACAACCCATTCAGAAAAATCTGGGAAGGCTGGCATACTGTATACATTTGGGTTAATTTACTAAAGAAGTATAGGCTTTTCCCTTAGCAAATTGAATTTACACTTTCCAAAGTAAATATTCTGACTTAATTTTCTAAAGTTGTTTTTCAGTCATCCAATCATGTGTGAGCAAATATCCTGTTTTTTTTTTTAATTATTATTATTTTTCTTTGGACATAATTGGACATTACAAGTGAACACATTTTCCCTTTATTTACGAATCTAATTTCTGGTATACATTGCTAAGCTTGTCCCTCTCCCAATCCCCATGTACGCCATCTTTATTTCTCAATCATTTTTTGTTGCAGTACTTTTACCATTAAGATACATATACTGTATTTATTGGCGTATAACACTAACTTTTTTACCCTGAAAAAAAAGGGTAAACTGAGCCTGCGTGTTATACGCAGATGGCTTTGGAAAGATTTTTTCCTGAAACTTCCCTCCTAAAGTAAGGCCCCGTACACACGACCAAACATGTATGCTGAAACTGGTCCGCGGACCAGTTTCAGCATACATGTTTGGTCGTGTGTAGGCGCGAGCGGGCAGATTTCCAGCAAACATTTGCCCGCCGGGCCTTTTCCCAGCAGACAAATATTCGAGGACGTGTTTTAAAACCGTCCGCTGGAATCCTGCCCGCTCGGACATGTACGGTCGTCAGTACAGACCTACCGTACATGTCCGAGCGCCCGCTGTCCCTCGCATGCGTCGAATGAGTTCGACGCATGCGTGGAAGCATTTAAATGGCAGGCCCGCCCACGTCGCCGCGGCGACGACGCGGCCACGCCCCGCGTGTTGTTTACGCGCGGACTTCTGTATGATGGTTAGTACAGCCATCGTACAGAAGCCCTCGGGCAGACATGTACGGTGAAAACGGTCCGACGGACCGGTTTCATCGTACATGTTTGCTCGTTAGTACCCAGCCTTAGGGTGCCCGTTATACACCTGTGCATACCGATTAATATGGTATTTCATTCTCCGGTTCTTTAGCAAAAAAAAAACATATGTTTTTGAATTTCTAATAATAGTGATCCATAAAGTATTGCATTATTATAATTTTTTTTATATTATTTTTATTGCAGGTTTCGAAGTTAACAGTACATAACAGAGTCTATTGGGCATACCCAGGCTCAATTTCATAGCAAAAAAGATAAACTGAAATGAAAGCACAATAAAATCACAATAAAAACAACTTAGCTAAAATCAAGGCAATCTAAACTATCGGAAAATTGGCACGCACTAACTGCCTGCCCAGGCTGAAATATTAGGATTCTTATTGGCCAATCTCCCTCTTAAATATCCTACAGAGCTAGACTCTGGAATTTATGAAAATACGCCAGTATCACATTATTTTTAATATACTGTACATAGGGCAAAACAAATACAGGTATCTGCAAAATCGAAATGGCTGCAAAAAAAAAATCGAATTACATGTACAGTTGCTGTATTCATATGATTTTCAAAATAATACTATATAAAATAAAGACAATTGTCCCAGGTCAAGTCAACCAGGATTGCTTAATCTCAGATTAAATTTAGCCATTGAATCTCGAGACAGTAGTTGAAATGGTAATTTCCTGGTTTAAATCGGAATTTGACTGACCTTTTAAATCAACTTTCCATTTAAAATCTCACTGGTGTCTGGTATATACAGGCAACATTTTAGATTAAGAGTATATGAGGTTGAACCTTAAAACTGAAAGGTGAGCATTTTATTTAATGGTTTCAGACGATGCACAATGCGATAGGGTATTGTAGACAGAACCATGAGGGAGTAGAAAAAAAAAAAGAAGAAAGAAGTGGGCTAAATAGTTGTAACTCAGAAAGGCAGAAGCAAGCCAAGGACATCATGAACTAAAATGTCATAGCAGCATTAGATCAAGCTGCTACGTATATCAAGGCAATATCTAGTAAAGGTTATCAGAATGCTGAACCTTGCCGCAGTTCCAAGGCATCGCTCTGAAGCATATTAACCGAGAATTTGTTTGGTTTTGTCAGCATGTCTGTGACCCTTAACATTCTTTTATAACATAGTGTTTTTCATTTCATAAACTCTAATTGGATGAAATGTCAATGTTAACATCACCATAATTAAAACTATTGCTGACTAGTGATCTTTTCCCCTCTCAGTCATTAAACCTGAATCTCGGTTGCTCTGACCTTTCATTTCTGCAGAGGGACTACAATTTCAGCCCAAACTGCAAGTTGTAATCCTTTATGAAATTAGGTAGATGGTGCAGTTACATCTCAGCAAGAAATGTGAGGCCGTCAGCCCCATATAACTTCCACATGCGTTGTCTTTGTTGCCCTTGTCGAGGAACAAGATCTCTTTCAAGACTGGTGTGCTGTAGACTTTTGAGATGCGTCTTGCTTGCGTGAAAAATAAGAAGAAAAGTCTGGTTGGTGGTGATTTTCTGAGAATGTTTAACAAACGGCAAAATACTTGTGCAAGACTATATAAATATGGCTGTGTTTAACCACTTCAGCCCCGGAAGGATTTATCCACTTCCTGACCAGGCCATTTTTTGTGATACGGTGTAGTGTCACAGTCCGCTGCCTATCGTACAATGCTGCGGAAGTCACGTGGCGGCCAACTGCGCATGCGCTATGCGTTCCAAACGCAAGTGCGATGCGTTCCAATAGATTTACGACCGTACACACCAGCGAACCCGGCATTCAGGGCGACGTGGATTTAGAGGAAAGTGGCCAGTCGGCCTCACGTCCTCGCTTCGCTCGGACGGCTCGCTCCACTCGCTCGGCCTCATGGCTCTTTTTTTAACATCCTCCAATTCACGGGGATGTTAAGGAAAGAGCCTGGATGCCGACCGAGGTTTCACTGGTGTGTACTGTCGTGAATCCATTGGAACCCATCGCACTTGCATTTTGAACGCATCGCGCATGTGCAGTTGGCCGCCACGTGACTTCCGCACCATTCTACGATAGGCAGCAGAATGTGACAATACACCGGCACTGCGTCGCTTTAACTGACAATTGCACAGTCGTGCAATGCTGTACTCAAACAAAATGGATGTCCTTTGTATCCCACAAATAGTGCGTTCTTTTGGTGGCTTTTTATCACCTCTGCGGTTTTTATTTTTTGCACTATAAATATAAAAATAACATTTTTGAAAAACAAAACAATACTTTTTGCTATAATAAGTATCCCCCCCCCAAAAAAAAAAAAAATGTCTTCATTAGTTTAGGCCAATATGTATTCTTCAACAAATTTTTGGTAAAAAAAAAAAATGCAATAATTTTATATTGATTGGTTTGCGAAAAAAGTTATAGCGTCTACAAAATAGGGGATATATTTATGGTATTTTTATAAAAAAAAATTTTTTACTAGTAATGGTGGTGACTAGCGATTTTTAGCGGGACAGATCAGACACGTTTGACACTTTTTTGGGACCAGTGACATTTATACAGCAATCAGAGCTAAAAAATAGCCACTGATTACTGTATAAATGTCACTGGCAGGTAAGGGGTTAACACTAGGGGGTGATCAAGGGGTTAACTAATTGTGGGGGGATGGGACTGACTGGGAATACAGAGAGATCACTGTTCCCGATCACTAGAAACAGCAGATCTCTCTCTACTTCCCTGACAGAATGGGGATTTGTCTGTTTACATTGGCAGATCCCCATTCTGGATCTCTGTGGAGTGATCTCGGGTCGCCGACGGACATCGCGCCCCCCTATAGCCCTTACAGTGGCCGCCTTACAGCACACATCCCAACCCATTTATACTCAACTTGCCAATGTTTCCCCACCAAGAGAATCTATCCCTTTGACCTGAATATGCAAATTGTCAGGGTCTCTTTAACTGATTTGACTACATTAAACCAAAATCAGATTGGTTACTATGGGTTTTGAACTTTGCACTTCTTATTGCACTTTGTTCTATCTTGCCTGAAGAGCAGACAGATACATGGGCATGGATGCAGACTTTTTCTAATAAAACAAGAATAACATAATGAATATTTCATTAAAATGAAATAAAAGTGTAATTTGCTCTATGAGTAATGTTTCTGGAAAGCTGCAGTCTAAACAAAATATACATTTCAACAATATAACTGATTATATTGTCTTGATTTTTTCTTTTACACTTTGTCCTTTTCTATCAACAAAAAGAGGTCATTGTCAGTTGGGTTTGGCTTTGGTGTTTGAGTTAACTGCAGGCTGGTTTTTCTCGCCAACGATTATTTTCTTTTTTCATGAAGTAAAATATTATAGTTTCATTAGCTCTTTTATTTACATTGTACTTAACCTTTCCATGAAGCCTACTGCTCTATGTTCACAGTCATTTAAGATTTAAGGAAGGTTTAAGTTTGAAAATGCTCCCTATGTGGTTGATTTACTAAAGCAGTAGTGGATGTTCACTTTTCTTGGTATAAAATCCATAAAGCTGTACTCATGTCAATCATTTTTTATAAATTTCCCTGCACATGCCTGGATGATTGAAATCAAAATAGCATCACTAGCTAAGAGAACATTCATTGTGCTATGTGAACATTTTCTAATCCTTTATTAATTCAGCCCTTATAGGTTTACAGAACATGAATTCAAATTTAACATATTTAGCTACCTGTTGTAAGATATACCCTCACTATCATCACCTCATGGGCTCATTCACATCAGTAGCCACATATAGTGAAAAAAGAAACAGCACCACAGAGAAAGAGGGGATTTCACTATTGATAGACCGCTGCCCATCCAACTTTGATAAGTCAATAAAGGTGCTAAATACAAAGGCCCGGATTCACAAACAGCGGCGCATATTTATGCCCCTGTAGCGTATCTTCTTTACGCTACGCCGACGCAGCGCATAGAGGCAAACACTGGATTCACAAAGCCAGTGCTGCCAAATCTGCGCTGGGTTTCCAAGTCGTAAGTCGGCGTAAGTGGAATTGGGCGTGAGCCATGCTAATGAGGCGTGACCCCATGCAAATGATGGGCCGAGCGACAGACAGATACAAATCGCCAATTGCGCATGCGCCGGGATGTGGACGCATCCTTCTGCGCATGCTCAGAATCACATCGGAACAACTGCCCAAGATATGACGGATCACTGCCTATGGCGTGAACGTAACCTACGCCCAGCCATATTCACGTCCAACGTAAACAACGTAAAATACAACGGCTTGTGTTCCCTGGTTCATACCTTTGCTTGTGTTCCCTGGTTCAATAACTTTACGCCGGACGTATGACTTACGCAAACCGCGTTTATTATGCGCTGGGCGCAAGTACGTTCGTGAATCGGCGTATATCCCTCATTTGCATATGTGCATAGAAAATCAATGGGAGCGGCAAATGCGCCCAGCGTAAATATGCGCCCACGATACGACGGCGTAGGCAAGTTACGTCGGTGTATCGTTAGGTGTATCTTAGTATGTGGGTCGGCGCATAGATACGACGGCGCACATTTGTACTTACGTCGGCGTAAGTGCTTTGTGAATCCGGGCCAAAATGGTTAGCGCTGGTCTACATTTATCTATTAGACTATAAAATAAACTATAAACAAATTACCTAAAGTGCTAGTACATCACATATAAATAAACACATATCTTAAAAAAAGAAAATGCTGCCGTGCATATAATATGAGGACAATCTGTATCCAGAAAGTGTCAATGTGCAAAATCGTACAATTGATATAATGTACAAAAATTGCTGTATCCACCAATGAAATAATTATTAAAACAATTATTTAAAAAAATATAATAAATTATATTAATGGGTGGAGTCAGTACCCTATAAGTCACCACGCACGAGCCGATCGTATTGTCAGCCGCGGCTGTGTGTTTTTTTTATCTTTGCCTGTCTCCTGGTGTATTTGCGGTGTATTTGCAGTGTCTTTTAAATAAACACCTTTGAACTTTTATACTACACCATGAAGCCGCGAACACACGATCAGTCCATCCGATAAGAACGGACCGACGGACCGTTGTCATAGGTTAACCGATGAAGCTGACTGATGGTCCGTCGCGCCTACACACCATCGGTTAAAAAAACAATCGTGTCAGAACGCGGTGACGTAAAACACAACAACGTGCTGAAAAAAAACGAAGCTCAATGCTTCCAAGCATGCGTCGACTTGATTCTGAGCATGCGTGGATTTTTAACCGATGGTTGTGCCTACTAACGATCGTTTTTTTTCCATCAGTTAGGAATCCATAGGTTAAATTTAAAGCAAGTTGTCTTTTTTTTTTTAATCGAAGGTTAAACAACCTATGGGACCTACACACTGCTAGAGGCCTCCATGTGAGTGCACGTGCATGTGATATATTATCTTCCACACCTGCAGTCACAGTATTATGCCATATTTGCCCTTGTCTTTCACTTTCAACATGACCATTTGAGTTGGAGATTTTGATGTCACCTCTACCCTGCTGAGCCTGTGAACATACAGTGTGTAAATTGGTTTTAGGCTGTCCGTGCTATGGCCTGGAGGTGAGCCTTTTATACCACTAGAGGTGTGCGCACCGAAGTCTGCTCTTCAACCACAGGATACCCCCTTGGGCCTCTATTATTGTTCACAGTGCACTTTAAGATTTCATTTGTGTTATTTGACGTTTTTACCTCATTACGGTCCCACATCTTCCCTCTTCTGGGACTTCTGGGACTCCATTTGGATTGTGTTTTATTTGAACTTTTTGGCACCCCCTTGGGCCTCTATTATCGTTCACAGTGCACTTTAAGACTTTATTTGTGTTATTTGACGTTTTTACCTCATTGTGGTCCCACATCTTCCCTCTTCTGGGACTTCTGGGACTCCATTTGGATTGTGTTATATTTGAACTATTTGGCACCATTCACATCAACTAAGCTGTTATTTGACTTCTTTACCGATTACGGTCCCACATCTTCCCTCTTCTGGGACTTCTGGGACCTCATCTGGATTGTGTTATATTTGAATTTTTTGGCACTATTCACATTAACTAAGCTGTTTGGTTTTACATGCTTCTCATGTTTGTGATGTTCATCATTTAATTTAATTATAGTGTATGATTAATATTTAATTTATGCTCACCATTACTGACTCACAGACCTCCCACCCTCACTGGCTCTAGCGATTACTCAGTGGTGGGTTTTTGCTACTCACTTCCTTGTGCATATGCTCTTTACCCTTCCTCACACAGCGCAGTCACCATCATCTATAGATACCAATTACTATGCTCTGTTCTCCATGTTTGTCGCTTTGCTTTCATGCCTGTGCTCATTGCTAAAGTACTAAGGAGTTTCGCTCAAGTCTGATCTGCAGCTCACATGTTATGCTCACTGCTATAGATACCAATTACCTGCATTGCTTTACATGTCTGACGTTTGCTTCCATGCCTGAGGGCACTGCTAATACTATTGAGTACTATAGAGCACCCCTAGAGTCTCAACTACAGCATACTAGTTTATCTTCACTGCTACAGATATCTTCACCATTGTGCTCTGCCTATGATGTCGGTTACTATAGTACTAACCATTGAACTATGATATGTAGACTATTTTGTCCATAAGGAACCCAGTCCTGTCTGTACAATACCAGTATCACTGAGTTCACTCCTGACCCCTAGTGTGCAGTTCCAGTACTGCGGCTACACTTATCCCTATACCATTAATACCAAGATTTACTTTCATGTTGCTTATGCTGGAATAAGCACTATTTACTTTACTGAGGCTGTGATGATAGAACCCAAACTCTTAACTGAGTTAAGAGTGAAACCTGGGTTCGAACCTGAGAAGTCTCCGCAGTTGCGATCCATAAACCTGAATCGAATTTGGCGTATTGTTACAACACGATCGGTTTGGACCGATGAAAACGGTCCATCGTGTGTACGAGGCCTTAGGCTTCTCTTCTCTTTATCCTGCCTAAATGTCGTACTGAACTGGTGATTCGATCGGATGAAACTGTAAGGAATATACCGCAGCAGGAATCCAGTGCAACACGAACGGAACTCGGTGCAACGTGAACAGTGTGTCCTGGAGGATATTTAACCCCTCCCTCACCCCCTAGTGTTAACCCCTTCAATGCCAGTCACATTTATACAGTAATTAGTGCATATTTATAGCACTGATCGCAGTATAAATGTGAATGGTGCCAAAAATGTGTCAAAAGTGTCCGATGTGTCCGCCATAATGTCGCAGTCCCAATAAAAATCGCAGATCGCCGCCATTACTAGTAAAAAAATAAAAAATAATAATTCTGTCCCCTATTTTGTAGGCGCTATAACTTTTGCGCAAACCAGTCACTTATTGCGATTTTTTTTTTTTTACCAAACATATGTAGAATACATAACGACCTAGACTGAGAAAAAAAAATGTATTATAGCAACAAGTAAAAAATATATGTTTTTTTTTTTAAATATGTCGCTCTTTTTTTGTTTATAGCGCAAAAAATAAAAACCACAGAGGTGATCAAATACCCCCAAGAGAAAGCTCTATTTGTGGGAAAAAAAAGGACGTCAATTTTGTTTTGGAGCCACGTCGCACGACCGCGCAATTGTCAGTTAAAGCGACGCAGTGCCAGAAGCTGAAATTTCACCTGGGCAGGAAGGGGGTATATGTGCCCAGTAAGCAAGTGGTTAAAGAGTAAGTTCGCCTTTTTTAACTCCTCCTGGCTTTCTCTCCTCCAGCGCTGACAGGATGGGCCAGGTGAATTCTGATTGGCCAGCACCATCCATGTCCATATCCGTATACGCTGAGAGGTATAAATAGGAGATTAAGCCACAGGGATTTCAAATCCCTGGACTGGTGAAGCCGAGATGTGCTGTCTGACAGCAGGGATCACAGGATTCCGGTACAGCAGGACCAGGGGGGAAGGGGAGAGGGTCCATTGTAAGTTCACCTTAGATGAACTTACTAAAGTGAACTTGCACTTTAAAAACTAATTTTAGCCTAGGGTATCAGTAAAAAGCAATTTATCTTATCCCTCAATCCCCTGGCAGTCTAAGACTGGCCATACACGGTCGAATTTTGAAAGAATTTTCTATTGAAAATCAGAAATTTCGTGCATTTTGTGATCCGATGGTGTTGGTCCTGCATTGTATGTGATGACATTAACACATGCAGCAATAAAGAGAAGCAGATTTGGGGGAGCAGTTGCATGAAGAAGAGGGAGCGTGCATGAGCGAGGGACTAGGTAAGTAAAACTGCTTTTTACTAGTACCCTTGGGAAAATTAGCATTTAACCCTTGCAGTATGGGAAGCCCCACTGCAAGGGTGTTTTTCTCATTTACCTGAACTTCAGCTTTAATTAATTATCCACACAAAACTATAACTAGCCATTTCAATTTCCAGTAAAGTCTTTATATTATTTATATAGCCCATTCACATTATGTTCCCTGAACAGAAACTCATTGAAGGAGTTACTACACCATTTAGCTACGTCTTGAGTCACTATTGACTTTGGGGAAATGTCATATCTTATTGCGGTAGCTTTAAATCTAAATATTTTTCTGAGTTTCAGTGGAAGTTCACTGTACAATGTAAATGCTGTGTAGCGGCCAGTTTTTTTATTACACTAAATATTTGTGGCCAAATACATGTCAGTATGGATACAGAACAGAGGATTTGCAGGAGCAAAATGCTTTTACACCACCTTTTCCCTTACATAGTATGGATAAATTCCTATGTTTTTGGAGCTGCTTAAAGGGGTTGTAAACCTATGTTTTTTTCACCTTAATGGGAGACAGGGGGTTATCTAATGCGGGGAGGAGACACGAGAGCCGCCGTGGGATGCCAGAACAGGAGGATCAGGGCCACTTTGTGCAAAATGAACTGCATAGTGGAGGTAAGTATGACATGGTTTTAATTTTTTTTTAACACAAACCTGTAGTGCCAATTTAAGATGAAAAGCACCTTGCAGTGTCCGGCCCCCCAGGCTCCCAGTTTTATTTACCAGAGCCCCGAATTTCCATGGGCGTCCTTGCCGTCCTTCTCTCCACGGAGAATTTCTTTGATTGGAGAATTTCCATGGGCGTCCCTACCGTCCTTCTCTCCACGGAGTCCCGGCTTTGATTGGATAGATTAATAATAGCACAGCCTATGGCTCCTGCTGCTGTCAATCAAATCCAATGACGTGGGTGCCAGGGAGCAGGGCCAAGTCATACACTCAGCATCTATGGATGCCGAGTGTATGACTCCGGAGCGGTCCCACAAGGTAACCCCCTCGGGAGACAGGGGGTTATCTAATGCGGGGAGGAGACACGAGAGCCGCCGTGGGACGCCAGAACAGGAGGATCAGGGCCACTTTGTGCAAAATGAACTGCATAGTGGAGGTAAGTATGACATGTTTGTTATTTTTTTTAACACAAATCTGTAGTGCCAATTTAAAGTGATTGTAAACCCTTTTTTTTTTAATTTAAAATAACAAATATATCATACTTACCGCCACTGTACAGTTTGTCCCTGATCACCATATTCTGGGGTCCACCGGCAGTGTTCGTGGCTCCTCCTTGCATCGGTAAACCCCCTGGGAGAAGCGCTCTCCCTGGAGGTTACCTTGTGGCCTCGCCACCTGGCGCCCGCATCATTGGATTTGATTGACAGTAGTGGGAGCCAATGGCTGCGCTGCTATCAATCTATCCAATCAAAGCTGGGACTCCGTGGAGAGAAGGATGGCGGGGACGCGCCCACGGAAATTCGGGGCTCAGGTAAGTAAAACACAGACAAAAAATAGACACAGAAAGCCAGCTTCGGCCCCCGCCCCCTGCACCCGTTGGAATGGATTTGATTGACAGCAGCGGGAGACAATAGCTGCGCTGCTATCAATCTATCCAATCAAGAGCCGAGAACACCTGGCAGAGAGGAAGAGCGCCTCTACGCCGAGGGAACGAACAGGCTTAGGTGAGTAAAATGGGGGGGCTGGGGGGCCGGTCACAGTCAAAATGTTTTGCATAGGATGCATTAAGGTGAAAAAACACGAACCTTTACAACCCCTTTAAATGTGGTAGATCTGTAGAAATGGACAGATTTTGGTGTGTTTATCCCAAAAAGAATATAAGGTGTTCTGGGACTCATGTTTTTCGTTTATTTTACATAATCTGAATCTGCCATTTGTTTTCCAAGCAACAATGTAAACTATGGTACCTTGCAAAGGACTTTTTTCACCTAGGCTTGTGATCTAGCCACCTCTGCTAGACAGCAGTCAGGTCCTGGACCTACCCGCAGACTACATAGCAGCAACATTCACTCCAAAGTAGGAGTAGATGCACAATGATGGTGATGTATTCTATCCTTCTTCCAACATATTCAGTGTTATAAAAATGCACTTGAGTTAATATGCATTGACATCTGTTTTTTGTTTTTTTTTGCGTTGTGTTGGTGATCAATTTTTAACATGTTGCATTGATGTGCAGGGTCTGTTGTTCACAGCAGGAGGCAAAATACATTGGTTTTCTTTCTTAATGTGTATTACAGTGCATTTGATGTGTTGCAACATGTTCTTATGTGTTGCTCTACATTTAAACGGTAACACTTTTGTGGGAAAAAATTAGCAAAAAAAAACATTGTATGCATAATTGCTACACAAGCCATATTGTTATTAAATTGCAATTTCCTTTGCAATCTGCAGCACTGTAATTTTCTTTAAAATTCAATGCAATATGAAAACCTGAAGGTGTTATATACACCAATGGAACACCACCAGATGCTTTTGTGATTGGTTTACTGATTAGGAAACAAATACAATTTTCGGCATCCTCTGCAACAACAATTTCAGTTTTGGCGAGGTACTTCCAAAAGATTAGTCAGTTCTTTTTTTTTTCTTTTTTTACTTTCATGTTTAAAAATTGTATTGAAAAATGTAACAAAGAGTACAGGATTAAAGAGAGGGACATTCCCCAAATGTAAAAAGAGAAAACAGCATTGCTTACAACGTAATCAAAAGAGATAATTGGGACGCAGCCCATACACTTAACAGAAGTTTGAGAATCAGCAATAAGTCAAATAGAGGTGTGAGCAAATAACTTGACACATAGAAGATCAAGAACTGAAGGGTAAACAATGGTAGGTTATAGGTAAGGGTCAGGTAAAGGAGGACCCGCATGGATGGGAAGAGATTAGTCAGTTCTAAAGGGATGCAGACACAGCAACTTTCGTTACACTGCAATCGCATCAGCTGATTTATAATGAAAAAGTCACTTCCATTCAGAATTAGAATCCTGAAGACACAAAGTGGAACAAACTGTTTTTTCTTCAGACTAGAAACAAATAGAAATCTGCAACAATGTTTGTTAAAATCCTTGCAAGTGTTTTTTTGCTTATTGGAATAAAATTCCCTGTAATTTAAAGCATCATTAAAGCTTTAATTTATTTTTTTATTATTAAAATAACAAACATGTTATATTTACCTGCTCTGTGTAAAGGTTTTGCACAGAGCAGCCCCGATCCTCTTCTTTTAGTGTCCCCCGCTGGCGCACCATGCATAGGTTGCATTAAGGTGAAAAAAAATATCTTTACAACTCCTTTAAGGTGAAAGACCTTAAGGCTTTAGAACCACTTTAAATAACAGATTAAAAAATGTATTTATCTCTAAACTGGAATTTGTCTGATAAAAAAAAAAACTTCCAAAGTCTTAATACAGTATGTTTTTCTCCTTGACTGTTGAAAGCAGTAATGAGTTGTTTTAATTATATATACATAGTAATGACTCATATTCATAAGTCATGATAAAGGTAAAAAGATATGTTGCTGGTCTGTTTCATTATCCTCTCCACATTGCCACATGTTCTGGAAAATATTACTATTCCATAAAAAAGGGTGTTTGTAATAACTCCAGAACAAAAGCAGATAAGAATTGTATTAACACTAAACCCTGGATAAAATAATGACCCTTCAGTGAGGCTACCCCCACACCGCAAGGGCCAAATGCAAATTTTTGTCTAGGGGGTAACATAAAAAACTGCTTTATTTACCTTATTTCTCACTTCCCTGACAGCTGGCGCTCTCTGCTCTTTAAGACCCCTTTTCACACTGAGGACATTTTCAGATGTTTTAGCACTAAACAAACTAGCCTGAAAACTGCCTTCCATTCAATTGAATGGATGCTTTCACACTGGGGCGGTGCGCTTGCAGGGCGGTCGAAAAATTCCTGCAAGCAGCATCTTTGGAGCATGTTTGGAGAGCTGTAAATAGCGCTCCAAAAACTCCCCTGCCCATTGAGATGAATGGGCAGTGCTTCCAAAGCGCCTTAAAAGCGCTTCCAAAGCACAGCAAAACAGGTATTTTTTGGGCACTTTTAAGGTCACGTTGTCACGTGACCTTAAATAAAGCAGCCTGTTAGCGTCTGACGAGCGCCGCAAAAGCTAAAGCTAAGGAACGACCTGCGCTTTCATGGCTGTTTTAGCAGTGCTTCAGTGTGAAAGGGGTCTTAAGCTCCAGGAGTGGACAGGCCCTTTACATCCTCACTGGACTGCTGGTCCTGCATTGTAGGTGATGGCTTCAGAGTGAAATAATATGTGGGTTCTGAGGACTGGTCAGGAGTAAGCCTGCAGGAGCGAGAGACAAGGTAAGTAATCTGTTTCCCTAGACAAAAACAAGTTCAGCTTTAAAAAATGTTGTAATTACAGGTGACCAAATGGCTGAAAATCTGATCCATCAGCAATTTTTCCAAGCTGATCCTGTGATCCTGTTTGTGGGATTTGCATCATTGTATCCACTTTATTAAAAAAACATCTCAACAAAACAATTAAAACAACAGCATGCCCAGCACACTAGATAGAAAGACTAGTATTCCTAGGAGGGCCATTAGCATGTAGGCTATGCTATGGAAATATTTGGGAAGTAGTTTGTGTTATACCTGAAGGGTTTCACATGTACTGGCACTTTAAGGCTGGCTCCACCCAGCAGTGATGACAAGGGTCAAGGGGTATAGTAGCCATCTTAGAGAGACCACATGTAGGAAGCAGATAACCTGTAATGTCCTGAGATGCATGTTCCAGGGTACAGCCTGTACTGAATAAACATCCATTGTACCAGACCAGAGTCTTGTGTCCCTCTCAACACAGAGGATATAACAGTGGCGACGAGGATGGGATTTACAAAGTGTCTATCAGTCTGAGAGAGAGACAAAGACATTGTGGATTGTCACCTGGATAAAAGCAATCACAGATCCCAGCAGGAAAATGTCATTAATCGGGACATTAAGTGAGTTTGGAGAACAGACATCCTGGAGTACCTGGGTAGAGAGACTGGAACAGTATTTCAGTGCAAATGACATCCCAGACAACAGGCAAGTAGCAGTGTTTCTGACAGTGGTTGGGGCCAAGACATATGACACTCTGAGGGATCTGCTTTCCCCTGTAAAACCAGCAGCTAAGACATTGGCAGAGCTGCTGACACTGCTAGAGGATCACTTCCAGCCTAAACCATTAGAAATTGCAGAAAGATTTCGCTTCTATCAGAGGCAGCAACAGACAGGGGAAGAGATTAAAGCTTATGTGCTCGCCCTTCGCAGACTAGCCTCTACCTGTTCTTTTGGGGACTACCTACCTACTGCACTGAGAGATAAGTTTGTCATGGGACTGAATTGTGAGTCAACACAAAAGAGACTGTTAACAGAGAAAGACCTTACTCTTACAAAGGCAATTGAGATAGCTTCAGTGATGGAAATGGCTGTGAAAGATACAGAGGAATTGAACCCCCAGAGCAGAAGGGAAGAGGTGAAGCAGGAAGTTTTCAGGACAGCAGTCAAACCAACTGCTGCAAACTGGAAATACAGACCCCCACCAAGCCGGGAGTCAGCTTGCTACCGTTGTGGGAATACAGACCATGATTACAAAGTCTGCCGGTTTAAGGATCAGACATGTCATAATTGCGGTAGGACCGGCCATCTGAAACGAGTTTGCCGTAGCAAGAAGGTGCGAGATAAACAACTTCTGAACCCCAAGACAAAGACATATATGGTGGGAAGATATACATCATCATCTGAGTCAGAGGATGAGGCTGTGCTCCACAGATTAGACATACATCATATGCATTCAGCACCCTCCGCAATGACTGTAGATGTAACCGTTGAGGGAAAGAAACTCAAGATGGATGTAGATACAGGAGCAGCAGTTTCAGTTATCACCCAGAAACAATGGAGACAACTTCAGACCCAAAAAACTGTCCGCCCAACACCAATCAAACTGCAGACATACTCAAAGCAGATACTCCACCCACTGGGTTACGCAAAAGTAAAGGTTTTGTACAAGGGTCAGACAAAGAGACTGCCATTATATATCCTAGAAAATGGGGGACCCCCTCTATTTGGGAGAGACTGGATTGCTCACTTTGGTATGCCAGACATCGCCATAAGTCCCTGTAACACCGTTACCATTCCATTAGGAGATAATGAGAGATGGGTGGTGTCCCTGAAGCAGCGGTTCCCAAAGATTTTTGATGACCAGTTGGGAAAAATAAAGCATGACTGTGTGAGACTCAAGCTGAAACCCAACGCTCAGCCTAAGTTCTTCAAAGCTCGGACAGTACCTTTCGCACTCCGAGCAGGTGTGGAAGCAGAACTAAGTCGGCTGGAGGAACAAGGTGTCATCTCAAAGGTAGAGCACAGCGAGTGGGCATCACCAGTTGTACCGGTAAAGAAATCTAATGGGGACTTGCGCATTTGTGGCGATTTCCGCATGGCACTGAACTCTCAACTGGAAATAGACCAGTATCCCCTACCCAGAGTAGATGACATTTTTGCCTCTCTTGCAGGAGGTCAAAAGTTCACCAAGCTTGATCTCAAACAAGCATATTTACAGTTTGAGGTCCATCCTTCTTCCCGCAAGTTTCTGACCATCAACACCCACAAGGGACTGTATCAATATAATCGGATGGTGTTTGGGGTAGCCTCTGCCCCAGCCATTTGGCAACGAAAAATGGACGAGATTTTGGCGGACATTCCTTTCACTCAGTGCCTGCTAGATGACATGCTCATTACAGGTCGGACCGACCAGGAACACAAGCAGAATGTGGAGCTTGTGTTGACGAGACTCCAAGAACAGGGTCTGAAAGTGAACTTAGCAAAATGCCAATTCATGGTGCCTAAATTGGAGTTTTGTGGCCACCTTGTGGATGCAGAAGGTATACACACCACGGAAGGCAAGGTTGATGCTTTAGTCAAAGCTCCAGCCCCAACCAACGTCCAGCAGCTGCGATCATACCTTGGCTTGCTGAACTATTACCACAAATTCCTGCCAGATCTGGCACACACCTTGTTTCCATTGAACAAGCTTTTGGAGAAACACTCCAGATGGGACTGGTCGGCTGCATGCCAACGTGCTTTTGAAGTTTCTAAGCGGAAGCTGTTGGCGTCACGCATGCTCGTGCACTATGACCTCCAGAAGCCTCTCACCTTGGCTTGTGATGCCTCACCCTATGGTCTGGGGGCGGTACTATCTCACATCTTACCAGATGGGTCAGAAAAACCAGTGGCATTTGCCTCCAGGTCTTTGACAAAAGCAGAAAGCAATTACTCACACATTGACAAAGAGGCTCTTGCGCTGATATGGGCAATTAAGAAGTTTCATCTTTACCTGTATGGTAGGGAATTCACCATACTGACGGACCATAAACCACTCCTTCAGATCTTTAGCCCTGACAAAGGCATCTCCCAGACTACTGCGGCCCGCCTCCAACGCTATGCCCTATTCTTGGGGGCATACAGCTACAAAATTCAGTATCGTGGTCATGATGCCAATGCTAATGCGGACGCTATGTCCCGACTGACAGGGAGGTCCATGGACTCTTCTCCACCGGTCAAGAGTTGTCGTTACACCAGCCTGTCCTTCTTGTCTTCTGGGGAGATAGCAGCCCATACAACCAAGGATACCTTTCTGAAAACCATACTCTCCTGGGTACGTTCCGGTTGGCCTGCAACTGTCACACAGGAGTATGAACCTTATTTCCGTAGGCGTATGGAATTAACTGTGGCTGGCAACTGTGTTTTATGGGGAGACCGAGTGATCATTCCACAGACCCTCCGGAGACACATTCTGGACTTGCTACATACTGGTCATCCCGGGAGCACACGTATGAAACAAAAGGCCAGAGGCTATGTGTGGTGGCCAAACCTAGACTCAGATATCACAACATATGTGAATGCTTGTGCTGGATGTGCACAAACGGCAAGAGACCCTCCTCGAGCGTGCGTCCAGCCCTGGACTTGGCCCACGGTTCCTTGGTTTCGCCTACACTTGGACTTTGCAGGCCCGATCAGAGGACACACCTTCTTGATCATAGTGGACGCCCATTCAAAGTGGCCTGAGGTCATTCCTGTTACTCAGCCAACGACTAAGGCAACGGTTTTCATACTGTTACATCTCGCTGCTACGTTTGGATACCCCAGAGAAATCGTCACAGACAACGGTGCACAATTCACCAGTCAGGAGTTTCAGCGTTTCCTGACTGCCCACAACATCAAGCACAAGTTGACCGCACCTTACCACCCGGCTACAAATGGTCAAGCAGAGCGGTTTGTGCAGACTTTTAAACGCTACTTCAAAGCTACAGTGGCTGCAAGTAAACAACAGTCCCTGTCACCCCAGCAGCTGGACTCCTTCCTTTCTGCTTACAGAAACACACCACATGCAACCACTGGGAAAACTCCAGCAGAACTCCTTCTGGGGCGGCAGCCATGGACTGTTTTGGATATGCTCCACCCTCAAACAGTCCAGGAACATGTACTACAGTCCCAAGACAAGATGGTCAAACACAATGAGCTCCCCCGATTCACAGCCCAACAAAAGGTATGGGCCCGATCTTGTGGGGCTTCCAACACCCGTTGGCTTCCTGCTGTCATTGCAGAGACTTTGGGACCCAAGATGTACAAGGTACGCCTGGAAGATGGTTCCATTTGCAGACGTCATGCGGACCAACTGCGTCCTCGTTCTCAACTGCCCGAATCCCTGATGCCGGCTGAACCACCAGTGTCTCAAGGATCTGCTCCCAGCGAATCAGGATGCACAGAGACTGATGATTGTGGGGACTCTGAACTTTTGAACTCGTCTCCAACAGAGCCCTCCAGCTCTGGTCCGGAGGTCTGTTTACCCTCTGAGCTGGGGGATCCCTTCTTGGCCCCGCCGGTACCCATTCCGGCCAGCCCTGTATCCTCCGGTCCCGAATCGCTGGATGCCCGGCCTCAACGATACTGTCGCCCTCCTGACCGGTTTCAGTTGCAAGAGCGGTTACGAGACTTTCGACGGGGCCGACGGAAGTGATCCGATGACATATAAACCCCGCAACGGTTCCTGGAAGCTTGAAGTCCCATAATTCTCCTGTGTTTGAAGGACTGTTATTGGACAGCTATCAGTTAATGTTTTGTGCCTGTTATTGTTTTGTTGTGTTTTTGTTTTTTTTTGTTTTTGTTTTTTTTTAGGGATGGATGGAAGGTGTTATACCTGAAGGGTTTCACATGTACTGGCACTTTAAGGCTGGCTCCACCCAGCAGTGATGACAAGGGTCAAGGGGTATAGTAGCCATCTTAGAGAGACCACATGTAGGAAGCAGATAACCTGTAATGTCCTGAGATGCATGTTCCAGGGTACAGCCTGTACTGAATAAACATCCATTGTACCAGACCAGAGTCTTGTGTCCCTCTCAACACAGAGGATATAACAGTTTGTATGCCCTTCAACTCTGAACATCTGCTTCAAGAAGACAGCTCAAAAGGGGCACTCATTTCAAAATAGATGTTTCCAGCCAGGGCTGTTGCCAAATTTGGGCCCCTGGGGCAAGTGCCCAAGGTCAGCACCAGTCACTACCCTGCAGGCTGTTTCTCAGCAAACTTATCTCCAGCTTAACAATGACTGTATAAGTCTGACACTTTTCTTCAACTGACACCAATACTAGTGACCAAGTTTTTTTTTTACATATCAATGTCCTTGCTTCCAGATGTAGAAATAAATTATTTTAATTCATTATTCTTCTGGAATATGGTTTTATAGAAATGTGCATATTCTAGTTCCCATATTGTGATTGGCTAGTTATTTTATTATATTTAATAAAAAAGGGTTTTATTTACATATCAATGTCCTTGCTTCCAGATGTAGAAATAAATTATTTTAATTAATTATTCTTCTGGAATATGGTTTTATAGAAATTTGCATATTCTAGTTCCCATATTGTGATTGGTTAGTTATTTTATTTAATAAAAAAGGGTTTTATTGAATATACTAAATAACTTCCAATGCACACGCAATAACTTTTGAACAATGACACTTACATATTCCAGTTAACGTTGAGGCAGCTATAGTTCGAGACAGAGCATACACTTACTCACTTCCCCAATCCCCCCTCATTGACATAGATTCCCTTATACATGTAGTAAATATATGACATAATCACCCTGAGGGACACTGTAGAAGTCAAGATAATACCAATTCCCTTGGACTCAGTCCAGGTGTGTCTAGCCAATGTGACCATAGCCTTTTAAACCTGCCCGGGCATCCCCTGTGTTAGTTAATGTACCATTCCATAATAAGGGTAGTTCCCATATGTGTTATCCAAGAGGCGGTAGTGGGTGGTGAGATCCATCCCATTAAAATACGTTTTCTTGCCTGAAATAGTGCCCTAGAGAATGCAATCCTTATTAGTTTCTCAGAGATCACATTGTTAGTTATTTCTTTTATTCACAATAACACACTTAACCCTAGTACACATGGACTGAATGTTGGGCAACATAGGCCAGTTCAATAAAAAGCGGTCGACATTCAGCCGGTGTGTATGGCAGCTGGTCTGACAGAAGCCAGCCATTCCGCCAGCTTCTGTTAGATGAGCATGCTGGAAAACCAGTACCTGACTGGCTCCTGATCAGCGCTCTCAGCCAATGGCTGATAGCACTGACCAGAGTGTTCTGGCAGGGGCCACCCCCCTGTCAGAACACTATAGCTCTGTGGGGGAGATCACCGTACCTATATCGGATTGTTGGTACATCGGCTTCGACTGCAGCTGTCAAGAGGCCTTATCACAATCATATATTGCCTATCCTCTCTAAGTCTTAAAAATGACATGTCCGTTAATATAACATTGATCGTGTTGACAAAAAAAAAAGAGAGAAGGGGTGCACTAAAGTGCAAAGCCTTGTGTTAAGAACAGCGTTTAATTAAACCAGACAAAAACGGTTTCCTTTTGCTATTAGCAAGAAAAAGAATTAACAGACTTTATATGGAACAGTTGTGCCGTAGACAAGTCACTGGCTTCCTAAATTCAGTGGACATTTCATTTAGGAAATCACTTTCAAGCCATGTTAAGCAATTCACCCCTGAAATGATTATCTATTGTTAGAAGATACATGTTGCAGCTGACTGCCTCACTTATTTCACACTTTTATTATGAAAGAATATATCACACCGAAGATGTTTCACTGCCTGTTCAGTCATCCTATTTATTTCCTTCTTGCAGAAGGAAGCTTTATCCAGCTGTGAACCTTGGCTAAAAATTAATCAGAATGTCACTATGTATAAAGCAACAGGGAAAACAATCAGCATTCCGCACCTCTACCTCTGGGACCGTGGTCTTCTCCCGGTAAACAGAAGTTAGTTCTCTCCATCTGCATGTCTCCTGGTAGGACTGCGTAGGCTGAAGCCTAGGGTGGCAGAGTTCAAAGAGGCCATGTTCTAACTCTATGCATTAATTGTAATTGACAACAATAAAAAAACTTAGTTTAACCTCCCTGGCGGTATGATTATTTCAGAAAAAAGGTGCTGAAAGCGGTACCATTATTTGCAAGGAAATTTGGCGTTTTATACTGTAGGCCTGTAATTCTTAGGAATAACTCATTTAAATCTGACCAAACAAGAGTCTAGTAGGCATCCCGGGTATGATTTTTTTTTTAAAACAAAATTATAAATTATAATATAATAAATAATTATAAATAATTATAACAAATAATAATATAATTATAATAAAATGTATTCAATAATGTAATCAACTCAAAATCACAGAAATTTGCTCCGTTGCAGAATTGTCGCTGTCATTACTTTTATTTTTTTATGACGAATTTCCCCACAAATCGCTATCGCACAATTCTGCAAGTGATTATAATTTATTATCGCTGTTTTCTAGCTGCTCTAAAACCATTTTTGACATAAAGGGACACTTTTGGTTGCTATGGACAATCTACAGTTTGCAGGCAGAAAGAACAGTTTTTATTATATAAAAGTACATGCAGGACATTGGGCAGACCACTAGGGACAAGGGGGGGTGTATATCTTTTACATACAGTACTGTAATATATAAGATTACAGTATACTGTATGTATTGTGTTTGTTTACCTTTTTGAATTTGGCGCCCTTCTCCGCTCCCGTGCGTCGTAACGTCGCAGGGAACGGAGATCGGCGGCACTGGAGGACACTGTGTGAATCGAGCGAGGTCCCGCTCGCTCACACAGCGCGGTGGCATCGCTGGATCCAGGGACAAGGTAAGTAAACCAAGCCTGTGGATTCAGCGAGGCGAGCCCGGGTCTGACTCTGGGTTACCGATCGTAGCCAAAAAATCTCACCCCGAGTCAGACTCGGGAATACCGCCAGGGGGGGTAATTATCTGCTGAATGTATTTATTTATTTTATATTAGGAAAAATATTATTAACAATACATTAATATTAACTACTAATATAATGAAAATAAACTATAACCTCCTCACGCCTCACTGTTAAGCCTCACATACACGATCGGAATTCCAACTGTCTTTTCTGTGGATTTTGCTCCGAAGGGCGTTGTCCGTGAACTTGGTATCCATACACACGGTAGCACTTTTTCAGCCAACAAACACGAATGTAGTGACGTAATAGACGCACTACATGTTTTTTTGCTCTTTACCGCCACCCTTTGGGCAACTTTTGCTATTGTTGTCTGATCTTTAGCATTGGTTCTGAGCATGCATGTTTGTACTTTGGACTTGGAAAGAAAGGAGGGGTGATCACCATGTCATTGAGCCCAATGTGCTGGCCACATCCCTATGATATAGAACAAACATTAAGGGTAAAGGGAGTAGCCACTCCAGGTGGGAACCCAGATGAATATCCTCCACTGCAGACAACTCAGGTGCAGGCAATACTATTGACTAGTTTCAGTGCAAAACGCGTCAGCAGTCGGGTTTTATTTTATTTTGCTGTGACTTGTAGTGCTGTCCTTCTTTTAATAAAGGCTACAATTTGTTCAGAGTGCGGCTGTCCAGAGACAATTTTTGTTCCTGATAGAACAAACTGTATTCCCCCTGGGATGGGACTTTAAAAGCCAGACACTGGGATATATGTAGAAATGGCGTTTATTAGAATAGAAAATGTCAACAGACATGCGTACAAAAAATAAAAAAACATGAACCAAAGTGACTGTAGTTCATGTACGTAACAATACAGGCATCAGTAAGACATATAACAAAAACAAAAAACAAAGAAACATAAAAAGAATGGCACTGAAACTGTCCTATGAATGATGATCCCTGGTACCCAACGCATTTCCGGTATACAACCTTCATCAGGGGTAACAAACAGGGGTGAGTGCGGTCACAAATATTTTTAACTCAATATAAATGGTTCCATATAGAAAGAACCCAATAGGAACAAATTGTAGAGATGGGGATATCAAGAAGCATTAATCCAATCCCCAACTTGAGATTGAAGCTGGTGGATACAGGTCCTAGGGATAACTTGTAGGCAACGGTGTCCTTGTTTTCAATAATCCCGTATGGGGCAATCTGGGCTCAGCGGTCAGGATATGGCTCTGTCGGCACCTTCAATGAGGTAACCCCCAAGTCAGTGGATGGTTCCAACAAGTTTCCTGAGTGCTGCTGTAGAAGCCCCTATATGTCACTGTAAGGCAGTGTATCTGCGTGATGGCATTTTTCCTCTCCTAGGTGCCTTGGACTTTAGTCTGATGGACTTGTGTACACACAATAGGATTTTGCTCTATCGAACATTTGTTGCTGGAAAGTTTGTCTGTTCTCACAGAGAACATTTGTCCAATGAAAAAGCGGAAAAGTTTGTCCGATGGAGCGCACACACGGTCGGATTGTCTGCAAAAACAGGTTAGTTGGAGGTTTGTTGTCAAAAAGTCAGATCGTATGTATGGGCCTTTTGTATAATCACTGTGAGTGCAGCAAGTTTGTTACTCTTGTATAAATGAAACAAAAGTAGAATTATTTTTTAATCTCTTTAGCTATCGCCACATCAAAGTGAACACATATATCAACTATGTATCAAAGTCACACATGTGAGCCTTTTTCTTTTTTTCTTTTTTAACAAACTGCATACTTTATTACAATATATAAAACATTAAAACAAGTCCCCTTGAAAAAGCCAGAGCTACTGGAAAAAAGTTGGGTAAACAATGTTTTGATCTTTACCCTTGGGGCTCATTCATAAGACCGTATGTGGATGTACACCACCCAGATTTGTATAAATCTGTAGTGGGTATGGCCAGGTGTTTCCAATTAGCTACAAACAGCCTGTACAAATATAAGCTGTCCACATATAATCGCACACAAAGCAATTACTTTGCAGCTAGAGACAGATAAGCAGCTCTGTAGACAGACTGTTTGTGCACAGGGCCACTTAATTCCTGCAGGTAATCACTCCATGTGCAATTACATGTGCACAGCTGAAGAGCCTCTCAGCCTGTCATTGATTTTTACAATCTGAGCGGCTGCAGTGGAATGTGAACACCTTACCATACCCTTCCAAGAAGTATGCTGATCTGGTTGATGTATGAACATGAAAAGCCACATGAATTAGTCCTTAATAGCATCAAAACTTCTACATTGGGTCATTGGACTCTCCTTTCCACTTTATAACTAATGGTTGCATGTACTAGAAATTATACATAAGACCAGTTTGCAGTATTATTGTATCTGGAAGAGTACTTTTGGAGTAAGATCGGCCTCACAGTCTGGCTAGCCTGGGGAGTGGACTCTGCTGATTGGCAGGTGGACCTAGACCTTACTGTGGGTGGCCCATTTTGGTTATCATGTGTAGCTAAAGCGTTCCTATCCTTGTGCTGCCCCCAGTCCCTGACTCCCTTTTTTTAAAAGTTCTTTGTAATAGCCACACAGGCTTGGTCTCACCGCACAGAGATCACACTGCCCAGACTATCCACACAGATCTGGTTCCAGGTTGGAGCACCTCCCTTAGCATGCTGGGTGTTTTTGTAGAGGACCTAATGAGCCCACCTAATTCAGCTGGGCTCATCAAGTCCTCCCAGCAGGACTCCCAGCACTCCCCCTAGAGGTATAAACTGGCATACAGCCTGAACCTAGGACATATATATATATACTGCATCCTGGATGCAACCAGGGAATTTAAACTGCCTGTTGTCACAACCTACAATCCACCCTAAAACAGCTGCTCTATTGTCTCCAAAAAAGCCCGAGGGTATTCACACTGAAGCGGCGCTCTGGCAGGGTGTCAGGAAAAGTCCTGCCAGCAGCTTCTTTGGAGCGCATTAGGAGCGGTGAACTCACTGCTCCTAATGCACTCCTGCTCATTGAAATCAATGGGCAGCGCCACCATACCGCCGGCAATACGGTTTTAACCCTTTCTCGGCCGCTAGCGGGAGTTAAAAGTGCCCACTAGCTGCCAAAATGCGCCGCAAATCTGACAGTAAAATAGCTGCGTTTTACTGCTATTTTACCGCCGACGCTATGGGCGGCACCAGTGTGAAAGGGCTCTAAGATGGAAGATTTCAGAAAGAAAGGAGGTACAATATACCCACACAAGAAAATGTCTCACAGACAATTCCCCATTTATTGTAAATTCCCATAAAAGAGTAAATAATGCCCTGCAGTGATACAGAAAAAGTAGGTGCACTTATGTGCCCAAAATGAGGAGAGAAAGGGGAACCAGGGAGAAGGATGGATCCACACAAAAAGACATGCCTACCCCTAAACTGCCACCATAACCCCTGGGAAAAAAAACAGAAAGGATGCTACAATACACCTCTCCTTTTATCTGTATAAATACATATAATTGAATATTACACATTTTACATTTTATGTCCCATTTCACATCTCCATCTCAGTTGCTCTGCTGAAGAATAAGTTAAAGAATGAGTAATTCTTCAAGTCTTCTCCCTGGGTGGCATTTTAAGACTTTTGACATTTTCTTATCTGTAGTTAGGTGCGCCCCACTTAAAGTGACCAGACTTCAAGCGCCATAGTATGCTTTTATTTATTTATTTATTTAGATACGTTTCGTCCAGTTACATTCCATTCATGTCTGAAGAATTTACAAAGAAAGAATTTACAGTTTCATAGTTTTAGGATCTGACTATAAATATGAGGTTTAAAAGTAGGTATCTTTTATTTTAGGGTGCAAATCATTCTTTGCAGCTATTACCTTTTGTACCACCACCCTTTAGAATGTAAGCTCTACGATCAAAGCCCTCCTGTACCTTCTGTATTGAACTGTACTGTAATTGTGTTGTCCCCCCCTATACATTATAAAGCGCTGTGTAAACTGTTGGCGCTATATTAATTGTGTATAATAATAATAATAATAATAATAATAATAATAATAACAATAAATTGCAATAACTAAAACATCCAGAACATTTTTTAAGTCCAAAAAAAAAAAGCACTTGCCAAAATTGCTAAATTTTAATTGGTCATTAACTAGAAATCGAGTTTCCATTTATTAATTTGCCAAGCCACTCATACTACATTGTAAGGTTACCGTATATTATAAGACAGGAAAGCAAAATAAGCAGACCTGCTTAGGCAGATAGCAATCTTCAGTGGCTCAGCTTGTTTGGTAGCCTTGAGGGTACAAGCTGAATTCCCAGGACTCTGTGTAAGGAAAATTAGCCTAAGTGTGGTATAAAGCACAGATAGCTCAAAGCAAGTGTTAAACTCTGGGCATGCCTCAGCTTCACTCATGCATACTATCAACGCCAAGACTGTTTTACCTTAGCAATAATAAAATCATAATAATTTCCCAACTTGGCCTGACTTGTTGCAAGCAAGGCTTACACTCTACCCTTCAGGGACAAGCTTTAGCTACTAAACATGTAATTGTATTAAAATCCAGAAAAACAGAAAAAATATATAGGGCCAGATTCACATAGAATTGTGGCGGCGTAACGTATCGCATTTACGTTACACCACCGCAAGTTTTACAGGCATGTGCTTGATTCACAAAGCACTTGCCTATAAACTTGCGGCGGCGTAGCGTAAATCCGTCCGGTGCAAGCCTGCCAAATTCAAATGGGGCGTGTATCATTTAAATTAGGCGCGTTCCCGCGCCGAACGTACTGCGCATGCTTCGTTTTGAAATTTCCCACCGTGCTTTGCGCGAAATGACGTCGCACCGACGTAATCTTTTGAACGGCGACGTGAGTTACGTCCTTTCCTATTCACGGACGACTTACGCAAAAAAAATAAAAATAAAAATTTGACGCGGGAACGACGGCCATACTTTAACATGGCTAGTCTAAATATAAGCCACGAAATAGCAGCCGTAACTTTACGCCGGGAAAAGCCGACTAGCGACGACGTAAGAGAATGCGACGACCGCGCGTACCTTTGTGAATCGCCGTAAACAGCTAATTAGCATGCCCGATGCGGAAAACGACGCAAACTCCACCCAGCGGGCGCCAAAGTATTACACCTACGATCCGAAGGCGTACGAAGCCGTACACCTGTCGGATCGAAGCCAGAAGCCGTCGTATCTTGGTTTGAGAATTCAAACTAAAGATCAGACGCAGCAAATTTGAAAGTACGCCCGAGTATCAGCAGATACTCCAGCGTACTTCTTCTGTGAATCTGGCCCATAGTTTTCAGCAACTCGGAATGGACCGTCATGGTCCGATTATTTTTTTTGTGATTTTGTGCCACTGTAGTCTTATTTTATTGCACCACCCACTATAACCATAAATTCTGTAGACACACAGTTTCATACAAATAATATGACATGCTAAATACAGTATACAGATATGTTACCAACATATGTAACATAAAAATCCAGGCTTGCAACCAATCAGCTTTCATTCACTATAGCAGTTGCAACAATAGTGTTAGTTTGTACATTTCTACTAACTATACTCTTTGGCTTTATTAGACAGACATTGTAGTATTACTGCACAAACACTTTGTCCATTCCACGTTTCTGTAAAACGAAGTCAGAATAGTGTAAACATGTGTTGATCTGTTAGAAAAACTCTTAAATCCTTAAAGTTATTTCAAGTGACGTTTTTCATTTTACAGGTGGCATAATAGTAAAAAACGATGCATTGTTCAACCTTTTAGTTAAGGAATGTTTAATGGTGTCACACTGCCCTCTGCAGTTTTTCCATTCATCAGAAGATACAAAAGAAAGTAAAAGTTTACTCTAAACTGCACATTTCTGTTGAAGCTGAACAGTTTTGTTGGTTTTTCATTGCTGTGTACTTAGTAAAGTAGTAAAGAAAAACCTGTAGCGTGTAAAATAAATACTGGTATTCAATTTTCCTTCCAGGGAACTGTTGACTATACACTTCAGATGTGAGAAGAAAAAAAAGTACTGTAATTTTTTTTCTGGTCTTTCAATAGATAGATTATCAAAAAAAATTGGGACGCCTGCCTTTACACGTACATGAACTTTAATGGCATCCCAGTCTTAGTCTGTAGGGTTCAATATTGAGTTGGCCCACCCTTTGCAGCTATAACAGCTTTAACTCTGTCCACAAGGTTTAGGAGTGTGTCAATGTGAATGTTTGACTATTCTTCCAGAAGCGTATTTGTGAGGTCAGGCACTGATGTTGGACAAGAAGGCCTGACTCGCAGTTTCCGCTCTAATTCATCTCAAAGGTGTTCTATAGGATTGAGGTCAGGACTTTGTGCAGGCCAGTCAAGTTCCTCCACCCCAAACTCACTCATCCATGTCTTTATGGACCTTACTTTGTGTACTGGTCCAAATCATTTGGTGGGGGGGGGGGATTATGGTGTGGGGTTGTTTTTCAGGGGTTGGGCTTGGCCCCTTAGTTCCAGTGAAGGGAACTCTTAAGGTGTCAGCATGAAAAGATATTTTAGAACAATTTCATGCTCCAAACTTTGTGAGAACAAATTGGGAATGGCCACTTCCTGTTCCAAAATTACTGCGCACCAGTGCACAAAGCAAGGTCCATAAAGACATGGATGAGCGAATATATATTCTATAATGGAATCAACTCAGATTACATTCCAACATTCCACAATGGAATCAAATTACATTACACAATGGAACTTAAAGGGGTTGTAAAGGTTTATTTTTTATTTTCTAAATAGGTTCCTTTAAGCTAGTGCATTGTTGGTTCACTAACCTTTTCCTTCGATTTCCCTTCTAAATTTTTTTTCTTTGTCTGAATTTCTCAGTAAACTGGCCACCATCATCCAAGCAGTGGTTAGTCAGCCAGAACAGCTTACTGAACAGCTTACTGAGGAGGAACAGGAAGTGAAAAATTCGGACAAAGAAAACAAAGAAAATAAACATTTAGAAGGGAAATTGTAGGAAAAGGTTAGTGAACCAACAATGCACTAGCATAAAGGAACCTATTTAGAAAAAAAAAACTAAAAACTTTACAACCCCTTTAAACTTAAAGAGGTTGTAAACCCTATACAAAAAAAACCCTATAAGACAAAGACATAATGAGATAGTATGCATCTAGTATGAAATTCTTACCTTAAATTGAAGCTCTCTCAGTGGTGCTCCAACACTGTTGAGATGGCCAACATCTTCCACAAAAAAATTTTATTTGGGTTTGCGGGCTCTGGTGGTGTGATTGGCCAGAGCCGCGATGACATCACTCCCATGCGCATTGAAGCTGCCGGTTATGGCACAGGGTCCTGAAGAAATGCCCGCCTGTGCGTATGCACCAATGTCGTAGGCATATATAGTAAATATCTCCTAAACAGTACAAATTTAGGAGATATTTACAGTACTTACAGGTAAGCCTTATTATAGGCTTACCTGTAGGTAAAATTAAATCACATTCCAAAATGTTATTATGGAATCAAATCACATTCCAACATTTTTTTATAAAATCAAATCACATTTCAACATTGTATTATGGAATCAAATCACATTTCAACATTTTATTATGGAATCAAATCATATTCCAACATTTTAATATGGAATCAAATTACATTCCAACATTCCACAATTACATCAAATCACATTCTAACATTTCATAATGGTGTGGAATCACACTCCAACATTTCATAGTGGACTCAAATCACACTCTACAATGGAATCAAATAACATTAAATCACAGATCTATTGTTTAAAACTGGAATAAATGCAAATACTGATTTCCCATAATGGAAATAAAGCACATACCAACATTCCATAATGGAATCAAATTTCATTTCATATTGGAATCAAAAGGGTATACATAATGAAACCTAAATCACATTCCAACATTTTATTATGGAATGAAATCACATTCTAATATGTTATAATGGTGTCCAATCACAGTCTAAAATTCCATAAACAAATCCAATCACATTCCAACACTTCATAATGGAATCACAATCTCTAATGGAAATAAATAACACTTCACAAACAGATTAAATCACAAATCTATTATTTAAAACTGGAATAAACTCAAACAAATCACAGTCCAACATTGCGCAATGAAATTAAATCTAATTTTATAATAGAATCAAATCACTTTACATAATGGAACTTAATCACATTCCAACATTTTATTATGGGAATCAAATCGCATTCCAACATTCCACAATGTAATCAAATCACATTGTAACATGTCATAATAGTGTCCAATCACGTTCTAACATTCCATAATGGGATCAAATCACATTCTGACCTTCTAAAATGACTCAAATCACAATTATTTGTATTATTATTATTATACAGGATTTTATGCCAACAGTTTGCACAGTGCTATACAACATGGGGGCAGACAGTACAGTTGCAACACAATTCAATACAGGAGGAATCAGAGGGCCCTGCTCACAATCTATAATGGAATAAAAAAACATTCCATAAACAAATTAAATCACAAATCTATTATTTTAAACTGGAATAAATGCAAATTTTGATTTTCCATAATATTAATAAATCACGTTCCAACATTGCATAATGAAATCAAATCACATTGCATAATGGAATCAAATCACATTGCATAATGGAATCAAATCACATTACATAATGGAATCAAACCAAATTCATCCATGTCGTTTTGAAATAAATAATACCAGGCCAACATTCTAAAAAAATAAAATAGTCAAATCCTATTCCACCATTCCATAATTGAATAATTCCATAAGTGAATCAAATTACAGCATTTCATAATGGAATCAAATCCCATTCCAACCTTCCACAAAGCAAACAAGCCACTTGCTGATGATACCAAATTATGCAAAGAAAAAACTTTAGCACAGGATATAGCATCATTACAGGAAGACCTTGACAAAATAGGGCATTAGAGGGGCTCCCCTTGGGGAATCAGTGATTGAAAAGAATCTAGGGTGCTTGTAGATCACAGACTTAGCAATAGCATGCAGTGTCATACTGCTGCAGTCCACATTTTGTTTGTGTATGGACTTTTGCTTCCGCTTTACAGAAAGGAGTTGACTGTCCTCAACCTGTAAATAGTTCCTTTTTTTTTTTTTTTTTTGGAGTATCCCACTCAATTTTCTCAACCCTATCCTAGTTACTCCAAAAAAAAAAAAAAAACAACAACAAAAAGAAAACCCCTAGACTTTTTCTTGAGACAAAGAGTGACTGTGATCGTGTGCCTGGCTGGGGGGCAATTTATTGGGTAAAGAACCTGGGCAATTTCCAGCAGCTTCTTTGGGGGTGGCGCTGCAGTGATTTAATTCCATCATGAAATGTTGGAATGTAATTTGATTATTTTATGGGATGTGGTTTGATTCTGTTATGGAATGTTGGACTCCATTACAGAATGTAATTCGACTCTACTATGGAATGTTGGAATGTAATTTGATTCAGTTATCAATTGTAATTTGATTATATTATGGAATGCTGGAATGTGATTTGATTTCATTGTGAATAATAGAAATGTGATTTGTTCCTATTACAGAATGATAGATTTGTGATTTGGTTCCAATATGGAATTGGATTTGAATCCATTATTAAATGCTGGAACAGGATTTAATTCCATTATATAATGTGATTGAATTTCCATTATGGAATATTGAGTCAGTGATTTTATTCCATTATGAAATATTAAAATGTGATTTGTTTTTATTATTGAAAGTTGGAATGTGATCTGATTCTATTATGAAATGTTGGAATGTAATGTAATTAACTATTATGGAATGTCAATTGTAATTTGATTCTATTATGAAATGTTGAATTGTGATTTCACTCCATAATGGAAAGTTGGGTCATGAATGTCATTTGATTCCCTTATGGAGTTTTGGACTGTAATTTGAAACCATTATGGAATGTTGGAAAATGATTTGATACTATTATGGAATGTTGGAAAATGATTTGATACTAGTATGGAATGACAAATGTGATTTGATCATATTATGAAATGTTAGAATGTGATGTGAGCCTATTATGTAATACAGTTTGATTCTAATATGGAGTTTTGAAATGTAATTTGATTCCATTATCAAATATAGAAATTTGATTTAATTCCATTATGAACTGTTGGAATGCAATGTAATTTTGTTATGGGATGTTGGAATGTGATTTCATTCCTTTATTGAATATTAGAATGAAATTTCATTCCATTATAGAATGTTGGAATGTGATTTGATTCCATTATGGAATGTTGAAAAGTGATTTGGTTCCATTGTGAAATGTTGGACTGTAATCTGATTCTATTATGGAATGTTTAATTATGATTTTGTTAAATATGGAAAGTAGGAGAGTGATTTGATTTTAATCATGGCATATAAATTGATTCCCTTACAGAAATGTGCAATGTAATTTGATCCTGTTGTGGAATGTTGGAATGTAACTGGATTCCATTATAGAATGTGATTTGATGCTATTATGAGATTTTGGAATAATTACATTATGAAATGTTGGAATGTAATTTATATTATTATGGATTATTGGTATTGGAACCACTTTAATTCCATTATGGAATGTTGGAATGCCATATGATACCGTTATGTAATGTGATTTCATTCCATTGTGAAATTCTGCAATGTGATTTCAGTATGGAATGGATTGGGATTTGACTGCATTATGGAATGTTGAAATGTGATATGATTCCCTTATGAAATGTTGGAATGTGATAAGATTCTATTATGGAATGTACATAGCTTAACCACTTCAGCTCCCGCCCATAGTCAAATGACGTCCACAGATGGGATCTCCCATCCTGGGTGGACATCATATGACGTCCTGGGCTTCCTGGATGGCTAGGGGGCAAACACGCGCCAGCGGCAACGTTGCCGCAATGTCCGTCGGGCACCCGCGATTGCCTGCAACCACAGTAGGACCGTGGATCTGTGTGTGTAAACATACAGGTCCATGTCCTGTCAGAGGTGTGGAGACCGATGTTCCCAGTACAGAGAAACACAGAACTCCCCTTGTGAGTCCCCTCTCCCTACAGTTAGAATCACTCCAAGGGAACACATTTAACCCCTTAAGCTCCCCCTAGTGTTAACCTCTTTCCTGCCAGTCACATTTACACAGTAATCAGTGCAGTTTTATAGCACTAATCACTGCATAAATCTGAATGGTCCCAAAAATGTGTCAAAAGTGTCCAATATGTCTGTCGCAATGTCACAATAAAAATCGCAGATCACTGCCATTACTAATAAAAAAAATGCAATAAATCTATCACCTATTTTGTAGATGCTATAACTTTTGTGCAAACCAATCAATATACTCTTATTGCGATTGTTTTTACCAAAAATATGTAGAAGAATACATATCGGCCTAAACTGAAGAAAAAAATATCGTTTTTTTTTAAAAAAAAATCATATTTATTAAATCAAAAAGTAATAAAGGTGTTTTTTTCAAAATTGTCAAACTTCTTTTGTTTTTAGCACAAAAAATAAAAACCGCAGAGGTGATCAAATACCACAAAACAAAAGCTCTATTTGTGGGAAAAAATACTTAAATTTTGTTTGGGAGCCACGTCACACGACCGCGCAATTGTCATTCAAAGTGCAACAGCGCTAAAAACTAAGGGGCAGATTCACATAGAATTAGATCGGCGCAGCGTATCAGAGATAGGCTACGCCGCTGTAACTTACATTTGGCTGGTTTGAATCCTGGAAGAATTTGCGCCATAAGTTACGGCGGCGTAGTGTATCTCTGGCAGCAGAATTCAAATCGGCGATTAGGGGGTGTGATTCATTTAAATGAAGCGCGTCCCTGCGCCGAATGAACTGCGCATGCTCCATTTCAAAATTTCCCGCCGTGCATTGCGCTAAATGACAACAACGTGATTTTTTTTACTTAGACGTGAGTTAAGTCCATCCTGATTCACGGACGACTTACGCAAAAAAAAATTCAAATTTCAATGCGGGAACGACGGCCATACTTAATATGGCAAGTCTATCTATACGCCGCAAAATACCAGCTTTAACTATACGCCGGAAAAAGCAGACTAGAGACGACGTAAGAGAATGCGACAGCCGCGCGTATGTTCGTGGATCGTCGGAAATAGCTAATTTGCATACCCGACGCAAACTCCACCCAGCGGACGCCGAAGTATTGCATCTACGATCCGAAGGCGTACAAAGCTGTACGCCTGTCGGATCAAAACCCAGATGCCATTGTATCTTGGTTTGAGGATTCAAACTAAAGATACAACGCGGGAAATTTGAAAGTACGCCGGCGTATCAGTAGATACGCCGGCATACTCTCTCTGTGGATCTGGCCCTAAAAATTGGTCTGGGCAGGAAGGTAGTGGAAATGCCCTGTATTGAAGTGGTTAACCACTTCACGTAAAACGACATACTCGTACGTCTGTACTTTGACGCTAAATACAGTTGTTATGGCAGCAGCTTGATGCCATAACCCTGGTATTTTCAGGAACTATGGGCCAAATTCTCAAAAGAGATACGCAGGCGGAACTGCTGTTCAGCCTGCGTATCTCTGTGCCCAACTTTGGAAACGATCCTCAAAAGGATTTTTCCAAAGTTAGGCAGAAGATCTGACATCTGTAAGACACTTACACTGTCAGATCTTAGGATGCAGTACCGCATCCGCCGCTGGGGGCATTTCTCATTGAAATGCCGCTTTGCGTATGCAAATGAGGACTTAAGCAGATCCACAAAGCTTTTAAGCAAAATTTGCTTGCGCAAAATTAGGGTTGGTTTTACAATGTGGAAAGTTAGTCCACCATGTAAAACCAGACCTTTTTTTCGATCGCCGCTTTTTTTTTTTAAATTTGAATTTTTTTTCCCGGCGCGTATTTTTTATTTTCACCCGTCGCAACTTTATTGTCCCGTCGCAATCCACAAAGCCCGGCGTAAATTACGTTCGCGCGCTGCACGTCGGGAAAATTACGTCACCCGCATGCGCAGTACGGCTGGTGCGGGAGCGCGCCTCATTTAAATTGTAATCGCCCCCCGGAGAGGAGGACCGCCTTTGCGACGGAGGCACTTAAGTTACACGGCGTGTAATTTCTAGGTAAGTGCTTTGAAGATCGGGCACTTAGGTAGAAATTTAACGCCTGTGTAACTTAACTGCTGAAAGTTAAGTTAGGCTACGTTTTTGGGAATTTGGCCCTATATGCATTTCTCTTTAAGATAAAATTGGTCACCACTGTGTTTTCTCTGCAAGATCACTTTTAACGGTGACAGGAAAGGTGCCCATCCTCCTCCCGCCGCATTACAGTTGATCGCGTCCTTTCCCATGGATGCCTGGCTGCCGACTGGGGGGAAGATGGTCCCCGCTTGGCTCAATGGCATGGGAGGACAGAAGTGACCTCAAACTTCACCAAAAATTCATCAAAAAATGTTTAAATATTAAATTAAAATACAGAGTTCCAAAGATTGTCACCATATAGGTAAATACAAGAAGAATAACCTTCTTTACACCCGTGGGTGTAAAGAAGGTTCTTCTTCTAGTATTTACCTATATGGTGACAATCTTTGGAACTCTGTATTTGAATTTAATATTTAAACATTTTTGATGAATATATACAATTGTGAATACAACTTTTTTTACTCTCAGTATCCTGTATATTTTGAAATATTATTAGTGCCTTAAAAGTCCACCCAGGGGAACCCCCCTTTTCTTTTATCATATTTACTGGATGTGGCACAAGCATACACTTGCCATTCACCCTCCTTTCTTACATAACATATGATAAACATGTCCAAGCTAGATATGTAAATAACCTGTCACTCAAAGCAAGGAGAGAGGAAAGGACTTTTTATTTAGACAGGTTCTTATCTGGAAGTCTGTTAATTTTCACTGAGCAATAAAAGAGGATTGCTCAGAGCTGGATTAACTCTGTGTGGCAAGACTGGGCACAGATGATAGGAAATCTTATACTCTACATTGTGACATAAAAAAAAAAAAACATCCACTTTAAATCAATAAGAACATTTATTAATTGGATCCTGTCTAAATTGTCCCTAGTATGTGTATGTATGAATGTGTGTTAGGGACCTTAGAGTGTAAGCTCCTTGAGGGTAGGGACTGATGTAAATGTACAATGTATATGTAAAGCGCTGCGTAAATTGATGGCACTGTATAAGTACTTGAAATAAATAAATAAACGGGCAGCAGAGGTACCAAATCAGGAGGTAGGGGCAGTGTCAGAAACCAAGCCAGGGTCAATACCAGATGAGCAGAAGTACCAAAACTGCAGACAAAGTCAGGGCACAGGCCAAGGTCAGAAACAGAAGATCAGGATAAAGCAGAGTCAGGAGGCATGCCGACTCAAATTCTGGACAGCAGGCTGCAGGTCTGGTTATGGGTCACAGAAGCCACTCATCAATTCTCCTTTGTTATCCTGTGCTTTGAATATTGCTTTGGGCACCAAAAGACAGTGTAAGGCCCCGTACACACGACCAGTTTCCTCGGCAGAATTCAGCTTCCGACCGAGTTTCTGGCTGAATTCTGCCGAGAAACCCGGCCGTGTGTACACTTTCGGCCGAGGAAGCCGACGAGGAGCTCGGCGAGGAAATAGAGAACATGTTCTCTATTTCCTCGTTGTTCTATGGGAGCTCTCGCCCCGCCGAGCTCCTCGGCGGCTTCAGTGCTGAACTGGCCGAGGAACTCGATGTGTTTGGCACGTCGAGTTCCTCGGCCGTGTGTACGAGGCCTCAGACATGTTAATTCATTCCTACTTGCAATGTTTTTTTTTTTTATAAATTATTTTTTATTTGCTTACAATGTGCCTTTGAACTTGCTAGAAATATGACTGCTCCAGATCTGAGTCCCTAGCACAGCTCCTTCTCATTGTTCATCTTAGCCCTCCACTGTTCTAGAACTGTTTAATTAACCTTTGTGCTGGCCCAGCTCCTTCCTCATCCCTCACCTCCCTATGTAAACTTCTATGTAGCAGAAGAAGAGAAACAACATATTACAGGTTGTCACTTGAGTGACTTTCTAAAGACCATAGTTCCCATATTCTATACTTCTTATTGCATGACAATAAGCTACCCATACAAAAGTAGAGGTTTAAAATCTTTTGGATTGTTGTTCATTTAAATCGTGACTTGGCTCATCTGTAGGAACAAAAAGATCAAATACTTTACAGTGCCCCTGATTACCTCTTTCTTTCTCTGATATGTCAAGCTGGATTTAGATCTTTTGGTTTTCTCCTTTATTTGCATTATTCCTCTGGGCTATTTTGGCAATATGCATCACTAAATGATCTTTCATATTACCTGTTTACTTAAATCTGTCTCGTCTGTTTTTTCCACACCTGTGTTTGATCTGCTCTTTTCCTATGGCTATTTCTGAAATTTGCACCCACCAGGCAACTCTGGTGCATTGTCTGAGCTTACGCTAATGTTTGGGTTACTCTGCACTGTCTTTGGCTGATGAGATCTTCCAACCCCAGCGTATTTCTGTAATTAAGCTAAGCTTTTCTGTCCTGCATGATTTCTGATATGCTTTGGTCTTTGACTTTTGATCCTGCCTAAATATCTGGCCCTGTCTCAATTTAACTCTGGTTTGACTCTGGTCTGATTTACTACATACATTTGTTTGCCTCCTGTGTTTGCCTCCTGTACTGACCCCTTTCCAGAACCTATTCATTGTTCTGCTTCATAGCTGATGCTACACATGATCCTTTCTGTTCTCTCAACTGATGACAGCAAGGCAATACTGAGCACTACAGTCTCCTACAGTCATGCCCATCCCCACCATCAGCAGATTTGGCAAAGATCAGGCCAGAGCTTGCTCTTCAATGAGCATCTCCCACTCCTATTTGTAAATGGTAAAACATCTTATCTCTGCGTATTTGCACTTATCCTGGACTTGCACTCTAACCCCTGAGGGCCAGATCCACGAAGCAGTTACGCTGGCGTATCTATTGATACGCCAGCGTAACTGCTAGTTTGCTCCGGCATATCTTTGTTTTGTATCCACAAAACAAGGTACGCCTGAAGCTGGGCTAGATCCGACTGGCGTACGTCTTAGTACGCCGTCAGATCTAAGGTGCATATTTACGCTGGCCGCTAGGTGGCATTTGCGTCGATTTCCGCGTCGAGTATGCAAATTAGCTAGATACAGCGATCCACGAACGTACGTCCGGCCGGCGCATTTCTTTACGTCGTTTCTGTAAGGCTTTTTTCGGCGTATAGTTACCCCTGCTATATGAGGTGTACTCAATGTTAAGTATGGCTGTCGTTCCCGCGTCGAAATTTGAAAATTTTTCGTCGTTTGCGTAAGTCGTTCGCAAATAGGGCTTTGCGTAGAATGACGTTCACGTCGTAAGCATTGGCTTGTTGTGGGTTAATTTCGAGCATGCGCACTGGGATACCCCCATTGACGTCGCATGCGCCGTTCAGAAAAAAACGTCAATTGCGTCGGGTCAAGTTAAATTAACATAAAACACGCCCACATCTTTAACATTTGAATTCCACGCCCTTACGCCGGCAGATTTACGCTACGCCGCCGTAACTTTAGAGGCAAGTGCTTTGTGAATACAGCACTTGCCTCTCAAAGTTGCGGCGGCGTAGCGTTAATACGATATGCTACGCCAGACTAAAATTACGATCCGCTACGTGGATCTGGCCCTCTGTTTCCAGTCCTGGCATTCTATGCAGAAACTGTGTACAAATTCGCAACTTGAAACTCAGTTCTAGCTTGTCTGCTCACTGGTCTCTTTTTAGACCCCAGGCAACTTCCTGTTCTTTCTAAGGCCCCGTACACACGACCGAGTTTCTCGGCAGAATTCAGCCAGAAACTCGGTTCAGAGCTGAATTCTGCCCAGAAACCCGGCCGTGTGTACACTTTCGGCCGAGGAAGCCGACGAGGACCTCGGCGAGGAAATAGAGAACATGTTCTCTATTTCCTCGTTGTTCTTTGGGAGAACTCGGCCCGCCGAGCTCCTCGGCGGCTCCAGGACTGAACACGCCGAGAAACTCGATGTGTTTGGCACGTCGAGTTCCTCGGCCGTGTGTACGGGGCCTATGATATCCAGGAGTATTCCTGTAACAGATTCCTCTTCTCCAGAGGCCAAATAACCCTCAAACACAGTACACAGTCCTCTGCTGCATCATTTATTTGAGTTTATTTTATTGGCTTAGGTTGGCTTTATATGGGCAGATATCTCCATGGGAATGACTAATGAAGAGAACTGGTCATCCTTGCATGACCTGTACCAGCATCAGGAACTGTTGTGATCCCTACTCATGGCTGCAAATAGTGCAGGTTTAGTGCTTTTGATCCTTACTTTTTCCTTATGTAATCCTTGAGACACACGCACAGATTTTCCAAAACCATGGTAAACTCCAGGCATATACTGCATAAAAAACAGCTATATACTAAGACCTCTTTCACATTGGGTCTCATTGCAGGAGCTATAACGCTAAAAATAGCGCCTGAAAATCGACCCGAAACAGCCGCTGCTGTCTCTCCACTGTGAAAGCCTCGAGGGCGTTCACACTGGAGCAGTGCGCTAGCAGGATGGTAAAAAAAGTCCCACTAGCAGCATCTTTGGAGCGATGAAGGAACGGTGTATATACCGCTCCCCCACTGCTCCTGCCCATTGAAATTAATGGGGCACCGCGGCTATACAGCCGGAAAAGTGCCTCTGCAGAGGTGCTTTGCTGTGGTTTTTAACCCTTTCCCGAAAAGCGCCGCGAAAGTGACAGTAAAGCGCCGCTAAAAATAGCTACCCCCACCCCAGTGTGAAAGGGGCCTAAATGAAAAAAAAAATTTGCATACTTAGGCCCGGATTCATAAAGCACTTACGCCGACATAGAACAAGATACGCCGACGTAAGTGCAAATGTGCGACGTCGTATCTGTGCGCCGGACCCACAAACTAAGATGCGCCTAAAAACAGGCTTCATCCCGCCGACGTAACTTGCCTTCGCCGGCGTAGGGTGGGCGCACATTTAGGCTGGACGCATGGTGGCACTCCCATTGATTAGCCATTCAAATATGCAAATGAGGAAAATACGGCGATTCATGAACGTACGTGCGCCCGACGCAGGCTACGCGAGGTGCGCGTAAGTTGTACGTCCGGCGTAACGTTATGCCCCATAAAGGAATGCAACCCAGCAGCAGACATGCAAAGGTCTGCACAAGGGAATACAAGCCGGCGTATTTTACATATTTTATGTTGGACGTGTGTCTGGCTGGGCGTAGGTTACGTTCACGCCGTAGGCAGTGATCCGGCGTAGTTTAGGCAGTTGTTCCGACGTGGTTGTGAGCATGCGCAGAGGGATGCGTCCACGTCACGGTGCATGCGCAGTTCGTGATACGTATCTGTCTGGCGCTCGGCCCATCATTTGCATGGGGTCACGTCTCATTTGCATGGCTCACGCCCACTTCCACCTACGCCGGCGTTCACCTTTGAAACCCAGCGCAGTTGTGCGAGCACTGGCTTTGTGAATTCCATGCTTGCCTCTCTGCGCTGCGTTGGCGTAGTGTACATTGTTTGCGCTACGGCGGCGTAATGTGCGCCCGCTCTCTGTGAATCTGGGCCATAGTGACTAAAAAAATCATGAAATGCATTTTTACATACTATTAGCAAAACTACCAGAACTACTACTGTCTTTTATCCCCCTGCACAGCAGCACTCTGAGACAATCAGACTCTCATTGCTTTGCACAAAACTTTCAGTCTAATATGGCTTTTTAGAGGAGGGAGGCCAAGGTTGACATCACCAGCGTTCTGCTGATCCTTTATTAGCCTGTAGGGATGAGCTCTAGGTTTGGTCCAAACTCAAGTATAATATACAGTATCTCACAAAAGTGAGTACACCCCTGACATTTTTGTAAATATTTTATTATATCTTTTCATGTGACAACACTGAAGAAATTACACTTTTCTTTAATGTAAAGTAGTGAGTGTACAGTTTGTATAACAGTGTAAATTTGCTGTCCCCTAAAAATAACTTAACACGCAGCCATTAATGCCTAGGGTGCCTTTGGCCAATCATAGCTCAGGGGCTAAATTCCCACCCCACACTATATAAGGCTGCTTAGACGACAGCTGTGTATAGTGTATATGAATGTAGATTAGGCAAAGTAATTTGTGTATTTTGCGGTCAGTTAGTGTAGAATATATAATATAGTATAGTGTAGAGAATATATAATACAGTGTAGTGTAGAGAATATATAATACAGTGTAGTGTAGAGAGTATATAATACAGTATAGTGTAGAATATATAATACAGTGTAGTGTAGAGAATATATAGTATAGTGTAATGTAGTGAATATATAATACAGTGCAGTCATTTTTAACAGCAGGGCCCGTTTCTGGGCCCAGCAAGAGTAGCTGTGAGAGGTTACAGTGTTCAGGCACCACCAATACTCAAGGCCCAGTTTTTTCTGCATCTGTATGAAAAAATTAAAAAATTTGGGGGAAAAACTGGCGTGGGGGGACCATTTGGATCTGGTATGGATTTAACCACTTCCCTACCAACGCATTGTAAAATGGCGTCAGCAGGAACAGTCCCTCCCTCCTGCAGCCTACCAGAGTACGCGTGTACCTGTTTTCCAGCCCATTAGACTATTTAAATACTTATCTGTAGCCCATTAGAGTACCTGAGTACCTATCTGCAGCCCATGCCTCATAGAATATACAATGGGGTGTTTTCTTTCCAAAATGGGGTAATTTTGTGGGTAATTCCACTGTCCTGGTGCTCCAGGATCTTCAAAAGTGTGATAGGTAGTAATGAAATTGGATGTGTAATTTATGCTCCTACAATGCTTGATGATTCTCCCTGCATGTTGGGCCTCTATGCGCCCGACTGTGAAAAAGTCTCACACATATGGTATTGCCATACTCAGGAGGAGTAGCAGAATGTAATTTTTGGGGTGTAATCGGAATTATGCATATGCTGTGTGTGAGAAATACCTTGTTATTAGGACTATTTTGTGTAAAAAAAATGAATTTATTTGTTTTCCCAAGAATTGTGGGAATTCTTTTTTTTAAATGGTGTGGGGTCCCCCCAAAATCCATACCAGACCCTTATCCAAGCATGCAGCCGTGCAGGCAAGGAAAGGGGGTGGGGGCAAACAAACCCCTCTCCTGAACTATACCAGGCCGCTTGCCCTGAACATGGGGAGGGTGCTTTTTGGTTACCTGTGTACACAGTACAGTGTGGTATTGAGAAAGGATCACAAGCTATACTATATGAGTTGTTTTGACACTCGTTGGCAATATGAATGAAGTTAGGAGCTCTATCTTTATTTTTTTATATATTTTTTTCCAAAGTAGATTTTAGCTATATTGCCTCTGTTACTTTCAGCACTCAATTATGATCTATCATTGCTACACAAAAAACTACCTAATAAAGACTTTTAATGAAGGGAAAACTTTCATATTGGGATGCTGTATGTTATTCAATGAATAATGCAATAGTAAATTTAATAATTACACATGCAATTTACGTGATGCAACAATATGGTGTTGCTGATGCTGTCCCTGAGAATAACTTTCTGTAATAGCAATGAGAATGGCCATTACTTATTTATATGGTTCTGCTTCCATTGATTTCAGTCTGGTTTGGATTCGGTATGCAAACTGGTATTAAGTTGTCAAAGTTAACCAGTCACAAGTAAAGACCTGTTCTCATCAAATTGCTTACATTGCTTAATTACATTGTAGTCTTTAGTGTGTTCCCATTGCAGTGTCTGGATAGCAAGACTGGCTGAAATAAAAATTTTAATATGCCTCAATTAGTTCATTTTGGAGCTATGCAACATATCACATAAAGTGAGTGGATCAATTCAACTATTACTACTAGTATCAGTGCAAGGATATTCCCTTTCAATCCAGGATAGAATAAAGCTGATTTGATTAGATCCATGGACCAGTTAGGGTCCATCTTAGAGCTGCACCTGTTATATTTGTTATTAATGGAGAAAGTAAACTTCCTTCCATGCTGATCTAGCACATTCAATTCATGTTTTTAAACACTTTATTTTTTATTTATATTAACTTTTTTTTAAATAGTTATATCTGATACCATTGGAGCAAAGACTGGATCATCTTTTAAAGATTCTCAGAGATAGAAGTAAATAGCACTACCACATCTCTCCAAGATCATATATTATAGAATATAAGTGTTGGTCTAAAAATACATTCTTAACCACCTCAGGACAAGACAATTTCACCCCCTTCTTGCCCAGGCCATTTTTCATCTTTCAGTGTTTTAAATACCAATCACGCAACACTGTACCTAAGTGAAAATTATATATTTTTTTTTAGACAGAGCTTTCTTTTGGTGGTATTTGCTTGTGACTGGGGTTTTTATTTTTTCCCTATATAAGTGTAAAAATACCACACTTTTTGAGAAAAAAACAAAACAACATTTTCTTAGTGTATAATATTTAGTTTGTGTGAAAGTTACATAGTCTACAAACATTGGCATAGTCTACAAACATTGGTATATATATTTGAAAATTGATCAACCCATATGTAATGACTGCTTATCTAATTTATTGAGGCCCTAAAATGCCAGGGCAGTACTCTTACCCCCAAAATGACCAATTTTTGGAACATAGACAGTCTAAGGTATTTAGTAAGAGGCATAGCGAGTTTTTTGAAGTTATATTACTTGCTACAAATACTTAAAACATTATTTAAATATATTTTTTTTTCACAAAGTTGTAATTTTAACAAGTTATTTTTCACACACATCATAGACATACTTATAATTATACCCTAAAATATATTCTGCTATGTTTCCTGAGTATGGGGATACCACATGTGTGAGACTTTTTCACAGTCCAGGTGAATACCTCAAAATCCAAAGGAACCCCTTTGAGCTTTCAAGGAGCAAAAATTACACAACAATTATGCATCTAATTTCCTGTCTACCTATCACATTTTTGGAGGCCCTGGAGTACCAAGACAGTGGAAACATCCTCAAAATGACTCCATTTATGTATGCAAGCACTCCAAAGTATTTTCTAAAAGGCACAGTGAGTCTTTTGAAAATGCTTTTCACAAGTTTTCCACAATGCTGGCGAAAAAACAAAAATTAATTTTACACAAAGTTGTAAATTAATAAGATATTTCTAACACACCTCACAGGTATACTTAGGATTATGCACTACAACACATTCTCTTACTCCTCCTGAGTATGACAATACCACATGTATGAGATTTCACAGACTAGCCACATACAAGGGCCCAAAATCCAAGGGGCACCTTAACATTTTTGGAGGCCCTGGAGCACCAGGACAGTGGAAACATCCACAAAATTTCCACATTTTGGAAAGCAAACACCCCAAGGTGTTTTTTCGAAGAGGCATGGTGAGTCTTTTGAAGATGGAAAATGTAGAAAGAAAATTAAATTATTATTTTGTTACTCAAAGTGTTCAATTTAATAAGATATTTCTCACACACAGCATTGGCATACTTAGAAATACACCCCAAAACACATTTTAATACTTCTCCTGAGTATGGAAATACCACATATGTGAGATTTTTTCAATGTTTGTACTGATAATATACCAGACAGTGTATCTTGTGTATTTCACAAATACACAAATTCTATGAAAACCAATGTACTTTAATTGTCACCTCTATACAAGTGGTCAGGGAATATAGCTTAATGTAATATAACCTATAGCTATCCCATTTCCTATAAGCCAAGCAAGTCTAGCCTACTGGTACATGGCTGCTCCCCTGGATTCCCATGTTCTGTGGCCAGGAAGTACAGGAGGCTGAAAGGAAGAACAAAATAGTTCCTGTGGTTTCAGGAGTACAGTTATCCACAGAAGATGGCTGGGACTGGTGTCTCACAGGAACATAGTCAGTCAGATGTGCAGATGGCTCAGTTCAGGCTACAGGCAGATACATGGTCAGCAAACAGTAAAGGGATCATTTCAGGCAACAGGCAGAAACATGGTCAATAAACAGGCCCGGGTTACTAAGGCAGCGAGCAGAGGCAACACTGGTGACACTATGGACTAGTGTGGCAGCAATCAAGAATACTGCTGCTGACTTACACTGGTCTGGTGACACTAGCACTACTTTGGCGACAATCAGGGGCACCGTTGCTGGCTTACACTGATGGTGATACTGCAACTTGTGTGATCAAGGACACAGTGACTGGTGTGGCGATGATTAGGGACAATATGACTGGTGTGGCGGTGATCAGGGGCACTGTAACTGGTGTGGTGGTGATTAGGGACAATATGACTTTTGTAACGGTAATTCGGGACAATATGACTGGTAACTAGGGACTCTGGAACTGGTGCGGTATTGATCAGGGCTAGAATGACTGGTGTGGCAGTTATCAGGGACAATATGATAAGTGTGGTTGTGGTCAGGGACACTGTGATGGTTATTTACAAAAGGCAAATCCACTTTGCACTACAAGTGCAAACTACAAGTGCAAAGTGCACTTGAAATTGCACTGAAAGTGCACTTGGAAGGGCAGTTGCTGTAGATCCCAGGGAGACATGCAAGGAAAATAAAAGACAGCTTCCCCTCATTTCAGATCTACTCCTCAGATTTACAGCGACTGCACTTTCAAATGCACTTTTGTGTGCAATTTCAAGTGCACTTTGCACTTGTAGTTTGCACTTATAGTGCAAAGTTGATTTGCCTTTCGTAAATAACCCCCACTGAGTGATGTGACAGTAATCAGAGGTAATGGCTGGTGACACTGACATACAGTGATATCCGAGCAACCAGCCAATGTACATGATCACCGCCACAGCAGTACAATTCTTTTTTTTATCATTTTGTTTTTACATTTTTTTTGACACTATACTACTCTGTGGAGCATGTTTTTTTTATTTATTTTTTTGCTCTATGATTTCTTATACAGCCATGATGGCTATATAAGCAATAATTTCTGACAGCTCTAGGCATTATTTATTTAGCTATTGAGTACTGTACGGTGATAACTGTGATCTACCACAGCTAGCACATGGTACAGGACCACTGTAATTGGCCCTGTACCATGTAATCCCTGTGACAATGCAGAGATATCACAGTAGTAAGCAATGGCATAATGAATGCCCGCCATTGTTTACTACTGGACATATGATCACTGTGACTGATCACAGCAACCAAATGGTACCAGGGTGGAGCACATCAGCCTGGTACACCAATCAATGATTTACTGTGTCAGGTAGACACAGCGGTCCCAGACTGTGCTGCTGTGCATCCCTGGGGGCACGCATGAGGCACAGTTCTGGGAGGGCATACAGGTTCCTCCCAGAACAATGCTTCTTCCACCTACCCATATATGTACAGTGGCCAGGTAGGAAGCAGTTAAACATATCACTGTTATGCTGGATTGGATGTAGTGCATTGGGTTGATTCTACCATCCCTGCTGGTCATCTGAGATTATTGCTTTTTTTGGCAGATACATAAAGACATTTTTATTTTCTATATTTATGTATCCCCATGGAACCGTGTTCATAATATGACAACTAGATTTGGCAAATACAAAAGGTCTCTCTTCACATTCTTTCTAAGGCCTCATGCACATGGATGGTAAGAAATTGATATTCGGGTGGGCACATGCAAAAAAATAGATATAGGTCTAGAGAGAAAGACAATAGCAGGTAAAGAAAAAAAGCATTATAAGACTGTCATAACTAACAAAATAACATGACAGATCTGTCATTACAACATAAGTCACTCTTACAACAATTGCCAATCATTTGCTTGAAAGCAGATTTTAAACTCTTGACACAAAAAGGTGTGGCAAGGTAAACTATGATTACAATTTTCGTTCAGTTTGCTGCAATTTGCATGAGACACCTCTGGCTGTCACTATGCTCGTGCTGGGCTTCTAATGTGTCCCTATGCCCTTTAAGGAGGAGTTGGCTGCCACCAGGCATATCTGCCCTTAATTTATTCATTGCTATATATGCTCCAGCTTTGCGGCTCTCATAGATTAGAGTTAGAACTTTATACAGAGACCTTGACAGGGCAGGGTGGTTTCCACATACAGCATATTTGCAATTGCTGTGCTACTAAAAACTTGGGGCCAGATTCACAAAAGAGATACGACGGCGTATCTCCTGATACGCCGTTGTATCTCTGAGATACGATTGTCGTATCTATGCGCCTGATTCATAGAATCAGGTTACGCATAGATAGCCCTAAGATCCAACAGGTGTAAGTGACTTACACCGTCGCATCTTAGTCTGCAATTCTAGGCCGGCCGCTAGGTGGCGAGTCCATTGCGGTCGGCGTAGAATATGCAAATGACTAGTTATGCCGATTCACGAATGTCCGCTTTGCCCGTCGCTGTAATTTTACGTTGTTTCCGTAGAGATACGCGGTGTAAAACTAAGCATGCCCTCTAGGTGGTCTAACCAATGTTAAGTATGGCCGTCGTTCCCGCGTCAAATTTTTAAATTCGGTTTTAAAGTCGCTGGACGCCATTTACGTTAACATCGAAACCAATGACGTCCTTGCGACGTCATTTAGCGCAATGCACGTCGGGAAATTTTAGGGACGGAACATGCGCAGTACGTTCGGCGTGGGAACGCGCCAAATTTAAATGGTCCCCGCCCCATTTGAATTAGGCGGGCTTGCGCCGGGCGGATTTACGCTACGCCGCTGCAAGTTTACAGGTAAGTGCTTTGTGAATCAAGCACTTACGCTGTAAACTTGCGGCGGTGTAACGTAAATGGGATACGTTACGCCGCCGCAGCGTAACGCATTTGTATGTGAATCTGGCCCTTGATTTTTAACACATGCTGGGACATACATTTTGTTTTGTTTACTCTGTGCAAAGCTTTTTCATGCACACCTTACTCTGAAAGCTAGCTATACATTGGAGCAGTTGCAATTTTATGTTAACTTGCTGGAATTGGCATAGGGACATACAGTGGGTATAGAAAAGAATAACCCTCCCTTTTTTTTAAATAATAAAATGTTGTTGCTTTGCAGCCTGAAATGAAGACAAGCACAGTTTTTGTTTTATCCAGCTGTATTTACTCAGTGCAACTTATAACATTCAAGTGAAAGATATAACACCAACATGTCAGAATAATATTTTTTTTAATTCAAAAACAGAATCACTGAGTTGGAAAAAGGATCACCCCCATCCTAAAAATGACTCGTTAACTCAATCAGGTGTAGCTAATCACCTTCTTAATGGCACACAAAGCCATTTGACTTTTAACTGTGATCAACGGTGGTCATTTCATAATACAAAAAACTAGCGCTGAAGTGAATAAATAAAGTGCAAATGACCGCTGCAGCTGCTGCGCAAAAAGTGCTAAAACTTCAAAATGTGTTAAACGAATAAGGAGCAGCGCTGGCAACTGACTACCGAAATAATAAATAATAAATGTGGAACTATAAATGAGTGCCCATAAATAAATTATACAAAATGCGCAAAACAGCAATATAAGTGCAAATGAACAACACAACAATAAATGTGCTAAAACACTGAATAATTATCGTTCTTCAATGAGTCCAAAGTTCCCACGAAAGGATATATCAAACCCCTTCGGAGACCCCACTCACCAGAAATAGCAGGTCCTCAGCGTCTCAGTCTGGGATCATGTAGGCATGAAACAATCTCTCTAGATGTCTAGGTTCCTCAGATGGGTTTCTCAACAAATACTTGATGGCAGGAGGGATATCACATTCCACCGACAAATAAAGAAAAGGAAATATAGTGAAGTACCGCTGGGCATCTAGGACAAACGCATCAAGGCGCTACTTACAGAATGTATGGCAAAAACAGGCTTTCAGAAAAAACTTCCACGATCACCGCTCGTATAGTGTGCTCTCTACGAAGGCAGGAAATTGCGTCACTGGTTTTCCGCAAACCGGTCATTTTGATTAGCTCAGCATTAAAAGAGCTTTCCTGGAGCTTTTCAATCCCTGATAGTGCAACTGAAGCAAACAATCAACTATGGGTAGCAAAGCACTGTCAAAAGATCTCTGGGATAAAGTTGTGGACAGGCCCAAGTCAGGAGATGGATACAAAAAAATGTCAAAGGCTTTATCAATGCCTAGAAGCACAGATAAGTCTATCATTAAGAAGTGGAAGGAATTTTGGTACAACACAGACCTTCCCTGGATCACAATGTCACTCCAAACTGTACAAATGAGCCAGAAGGAAACTGATCAGAGAGGTTACCAAGAGGCCTACAGCAACTCTGAAGCAGCTGCAGGAATTCTGAGAAAGAGTGGTCACTGTGTACATGTGACAACAATATCACAAATTCTCCACAAATGTGGATTGTATGGGAGGGTTGTAAGAAAAAAAGCCACTCCTCAAGAAAGGCCACGTGCAGTCATGACTGAGCTTTGCCAAAACGCACCTTGAAGATTCTGGGGCCACATGGAAAACGGTGGTAAGGTCAGATGAGACAAAATAGAATTATTTAGACCTCAACACAAAATTATACAGTATGTCTGGTGGAAATCCAGCACAGCTCACATCCATATAACACCATTCCTACAATAAAGCATGGAGGTGAGGGACTGGAGCACTTGTCAGGAGAGAAGGAAAAATGGATGGGGCAAAATACTATCAAATTCTTGAGGAAAATCTGCTGCCCTTTGCCAGTAAGTTGTCATTGGGAAGAAAGTTAACCTTCCAACATGATAATGACCCAAAGCACACAGCAAAAATGACCAAGCAGTGGCTGAAGAAGAAAAAGTTTAATGTCTTTGCATGGCCTAGTCAGAGCCCAGACTTAAACCCTATTGAAGATCTGTGGAATGACTTGAAGACTGCAGTCCACAAACGGTCACCATCTCTCGATCGCCCCTATTTTGTAGACGCTATAACTTTTGCGCAAACCAATCAATAAACACTTATTGAGATTTTTTTCCCCCAAACATATGTAGAAGAATACGTATCGGCCTAAACTGAGGGAAAAACACGTTTTATTTAGATCTTTTTTGTGGATATTTATTATCGCAAAAAGTAAAAAATATAACATTTTTTTTCAAAATTATCACTCTATTTTGTTTATAGCGCAAAAAATAAAAACCGCAAAGGTGAACAGATACCACCAAAACAAAGCCCTATTTGTGGTAAAAAAAGGACGTTAATTTTGTTAGGGAGCCACATCGCACGACCGCACAATTGTCAGTTAAAGCGACGCAGTACCGAATCGCAAAAAGTGGCCTGGTCCTTTAGCTACAAAATGGTCCGGGGCTTAAATGGTTAAAAAAGTTATAAATTGATTTGCATTTTAATGAGTGAAATAAGTATTTGACCCCTTTGCAAAACATGACGTGGCAATCACAGAAGTCAGACATTTCTTGTAGTTGGCCACCAGGTTTGCACACATCTCAGGAGGGATTTTGTGGCTGATGTTTGGTTACGCAAACTTTTAGCTCCCTCTGTTCTGTCTAAAGGACATATAACTAAACCCATTTGTCCCATAAACTCCAGATACTATATTTTTTTTATCTCAGTTTTATTAGCACAAGCCAGGTTAAACTACAAAGTAACAGAAATAGGCCTCAATAAGTACAATATTGCATACATTACAGAAACAACGATCTACAATGTAGGATGAGATAGTAAAAACTTACTTTTTAAGTTCTCAAAGGGGTGATGGCAATAGAGTGATGGCAAAATACATGTCTTGCTTCCTGCAGTATCTTCTCAAAGAATGGTAAAAGGTTCACTTCCTGAGAAGATTCTACCCAGAATTCCCTGCTTACTAACAATTTCCTTAACTACACATATAGTAAATCCTGCACCTTACATGTAATTTTAACAACACAGACACAGATAATCAGCATAGACATCTGGTGGACAGAATACCCTCCACATATTTTCTATGGGATTAAGGTCTGGAGACTGGCTAGACCACTACAGGACCTAATGTGCTTCTTCTTCTTGAGTCACTCCCTTGTTGCCTTGGCTGTGTGGTTTGGATCATTGGCATGCTGGAATACTCATCCATGACCCATTTTCAATGCCCTGGATAAGGGAAGGAGGTTCTCACCCAAGATTTGGCTCCGTCCATCGTCCCTTTGATGCAGTGAAGTTGTCCCGTCCCCTTAGCAGAAAAACACATTTAAAGCATAATGTTTCCACCTCCATGTTTGAAGGTGGGGATGGTGTTCTTGGGATCATTGGCAGCATACCTCCTGCTCCAAACAGGCGAGTTGAGTTGATGCCAAAGAGCTTGATTTTGGTCACATCTGACCACAACACTTTCACCCAGTTTTCCCTTGAATCATTCAGATGTTCATTAGCAAACTTCAGATGGGCCTGTACATGTGCAGTCTTGTGCAGGGGGACCTTGCGGGCCCTGCAGGGTTTTTGTCCTTTTTGGTGTAGTGTGTTACCAAATGTTTACTTGATGACTATGGTCCCAGCTGCCTTGCGATTTTTTACAAGATTCTCCCTTGTAGTTCTGGGCTGATTCCTCACTGTCCTCATGATTATTGAAACTTCACGAGGTGAGATCTTGCATGGAGCCCCAGACCAAGGGAGATTAAAAGTTATTTTGTGTTTCTTTCATTTGCGAATAATTGCACAAACTGTTGTCACCCTCTCACCAAGCTGCTTGGCGATGGTCTTGTAGCCAATTCCATCCTTGTGTAGGTCTACAATCTTGTCCCTAACATCCTTGAAAAGCTCTTTGGTCTTTGCCATGGTGGTGAGATTGGAATCTGATTGATTGCTTCTGTGGACAGGTGTCTTTTATACAGGAACAAGCTAAGATTAGGAGCACTCCCTTTAAGAGAGTGCTCCTAATCTCAGCTTGTTACCTGTACAGAAGACACCTGAGAGCCAGGTCTCTCACTGTTAAAATAAATCTACAATTATAGACTGATCATTTCTTTGTCAGTGAACAAACATACAAAATCAGCAGGGGATCAAATATTTTTTTTCTTACTGTAAGTACCTGAAAAAAAATGCTCCAACATGTTATGCCTAGTACACACGTACGGGATTCCCGGCGGTAAAAAGTCTGCCGGGAATCCAGAGGGGAAAACCGAGAACCTGCTTGGTAAGTTTTTCCCCCTACACACAAGAGGTTTTCCCGACAGGAAAACAGCAATGAAGCTTTGGTCAGGAATCCCGGCCATGTGTATGCTCCTTCGTAGTTTTTCATGGCCGGGAAAAAGACCACTGGGAATCCCGGCGGGAAAAAAGAGAGCTGGTTCTCTTTTTTTTCCGGCAGTTTTCCTGTCGGAAAAACTGCAATGGAGCATACACATGGCTGGTTTTCCCAGCCAAAAGCTCTCATGGCAGTTTTCCTGACGGGAAAACCAGTTGTGTGTACGAGGCATTAGCATTGTGATCATGACAGTGTGATCTCAGAGGAAGCGGGTTAAATGACACTGGCTGTCATACATCCCACAAGACGGGCAACACCTATTGGCTGAAAGGATTTATTGTTGGGTACTGCAGTAAAAGTCGTTTTTTTAATTTAAGTAATGCCTAACTCTGTTTTTTTTTCCATAAAAGTCCTTCTTTACAAAAACGGTGATGGTGCAGATGAAAATCCAAAGGCTACGAACATACTTAATGCCATTAAGCCATGCAGGGAAACAATAGAAATATAAACACATATTTGAGGCCCTTATGGAAATGAATTTGCTATGGAATCGAGTTATTATCACAGAAGATATTTATTGGGTGGGACAATCCTCTAAGGGCTAATCGGGTAATCAGCTTGCACTTAGTTTTGGTCTTCAGGGGCGCCATCTTCCCAATGCATTTCACACCTTCCCATTCTTACATCTCCATTTGGGAATGAAGTGACTGGTTTCAGCTGAAATAAATGCAGATTTTAATCTTCATTCTTTATGCCAATTATCCTGTCTGAATGTTTCCTGTGAGGTGATTATTTCTCCCATTCCTCCTTGCTCTGGGATTTCCTGATGATCTGCTCTCTGTTCATGTAGCTTGGGGATTTTATCTGTCTGCCATGTCTAGCATTCCAGTCCTGAAATTCCCCCCCTTTTATTCTATCTCAAAGTGCTGACTGCCTCTGTCTTATCTCCTCTGTAATGTACGTTGTCACCAAAGCCTGGATGTGCAGAATTTATCACTGCCATTGTAAAAGCCTAGTTCAGCATGGTCTCCGTCACTGTATGTGCTGATGCAAAACCGATGATAAGAAAACAATACAGAAAGCCATTTTAAAGTGGGCTAAACAAAAGAAGACGAGTGTGCCTTTTTAAATGGAACAAAAGAACGCAAGAGCAAAAACAATCTGCTGAAGTAAATCTATTGAATATGTATCTTGCTAAGCAAACCAGATATTTGTCATGCTTCTTACTGTTTAACAAAGAATATAAAAATCTCTACTACTTACAAATATTACAAACCTGTTTTTTCTTTGAGCTGCTGAAATTGCTCAACATGACAGCCATTGTAGAGGTTTTAAAACAAAATTGTGGTCATCAATACAGTAGCTGAGTTTTAAAAACATGTTTAAAAAGCAAAAAAAAAATGTAAACAGTGAGGCCTCGTACACATGACCGTTTTCCTCTACAGAATCCACCAAGAAACTTGGTGGCAGAGCTTTTTTGCCGAGGAAAACGGTCATGTGTATGTTTTTCATCAAGAAAACTGTCGTGGAACTCGATGAGAAAAAAAGAGAACAAGTTCTCTTTTTCCTCGTTGGGAGTCACAATTTCCTCGTCGTGTTCCTCGTCGGGCTTGTTTTCGACGAGAAACACGTTTGTGTGTATGCTTAGAAACCCGCACATGCTCAGAAGGGTGGCACCAGTGGAATCAAACTTCCCCTTTATAGTGCCGTCGTACGTGTTTTACGGCACCGCGCTTGAGAACGACGAGATTTGGTCTTGACAGTGTGTACGCAAAGAAAGCTTGTCACGATTCTCAACAAGCCTAGCAAGGAACTCGTCGAGGAAAACGATGTTTAATTTACGACGAGTTCCTCGGTCGTGTGTACGAGGCCTGAGACACGCTAAACCAAAGCTTGGCACTGCCCTCTCATTGCCTATCAAAATAAACAACAGTTGCGCACTAAAACAGAGCATTTTAGCATACGGCTAGTGTAAAGAGGCTCTGAAAGAGTAAGTGCATCAATGTACTTGTACTTAAAGTGATACTAAAGTCTCTATTTTTTTCTTAAAAATAACACATGTTATACTTACCTGCCCTGCGCAGTGATTTTGCACAGGGCAACCCAGATCCTCCTCTTCTCGGGTCCCTCTTTGGCGCTCCTGGCCCCTCCCTCCTGTTGAGTGCCCCTATAGCAAGCAGCTTGCTATGGGGGCACCTGAGCCTAGTAGAAGCTCTCTGTGTCCATTCAGACACTGAGCCACAGCATGGCCCGCCCCCTCTCTCTCCTCATTGGCTCACTGACTTTGATTGACAGCAGTAAGAGGCAATGGTCCTTCGCTGCTGTCTCAGCCAATGAGGAGGAAGAGTCTCTGGTGCAACATTGCTTTATCAAGATGGGGCTCAGGTAAGTATTAGGGGGGCTGCTGCACACAGAAGGCTTTTTACCCTAATGCATAGAATGCATTAAGATAAAATACTAACTTCTTTACAACCACTTTAAGTGCACCAGCAGCTGATCAGTTATGGTATCCTGCTTTGGGATCCCAATCTCCAGGTTGCATGTACATGCTTCAAACCATAGTAGAAGAAATACAAAATATAGCTAATATAATTTAAGTGTAAAATGTCTCCACTATTTAGTACTGTATGTTGTATAACATCAAACCTGTGGAAAAGTGCAGAAAATTAGGATTACATTTGAAGGTGGCCAAATGCAGGGTAACTCAAACAACACAAACCCCGGTAATGACTAAGCGCTAATATTTGTGCGAAACGTCTCTACCTCTTTGTCCCCTGCTCCATCTGTCAACCACTTGTCATATGGAGCTTCAATAAAAGGATTTTTGGAAGTGCAGCGATCTGGAATTATTTTTTCACGTAACACAAACCCTGCCTTAGAGTGGCAACTCTTACTTACTGAGGTCTACCTATAAAGAAGCACTAAAAGCCGCACAAAATGTTGAGCACAGGCATATGTTAAAACACTTGTTGGGGGCACCTACATATGAAAATATTGATTGTGCTACACACATTACATATGACCGCAAACACCAAAGTGGGAGCATTAACTCTAGGGCCATTATATCTGGTTAACTCAAAACTGAACATTTTTGGGTACCGAAGTTTGGCACAGGTTTCACGGGCATGTACAATTGTAAGACTTGACATGTTGTGTATGTAGACTTGATGGGCCGGATTCAGAAAGAAATGCCTATCTTTAGGCGGGCGTAGCGTATCTCAGATACACTACGCCAACGTAACTTAGAGCGGCAGGTCCCGTATTCACAAAGAACTTGCGCTCTAAGTTACGGCGGCGTAGTGTAAATGGGCCGGCGTAAGCCCGCCTAATTCAAACTAGGCTGGTAGTGGGCGTGTTGTATGTTAATGACTCGTGACCCCACGTAAATGATGCGCTTAACGAACAGCGCATGCGCGCGCATGTGCACGCATGCTCATTATCACGTCGAATTGTCTCCGTAAATTACGCCCGCTCAATGCTTAGTCGACGTGAACGTAACCTATGCACAGCCCCATTCACGGACGACTTACGCAAACGACGTAAAACGTGTAAAATTCTACGCTGTTCCGACGTCCATACTTAACATTGGCTGCGCCTCATATAACTTTACGCCGGTCAGACGCCTGACGTAAACAACACATATTGATACACCGGGCGCAACTACGTTCGTGAATCGGCGTATCTTACTCATTTGCATATTTTTTAATCTGAATCTGGAGATACGCCGCCGTATCTCCTTTCTGAATCCGGCCCTGAGGCACAAACTACACTCTAAATTCACTGAGGCCTCGAACCCCCAAATTCACCACAACCCCACCATGTGATGAATCTGAACCTCATCCCTGCTTAAGCACAAATAATCCTGACCTACCTCACTTCAATTGGTATACAACTTAAAGTGGATGTAAACCCAATTTATGAAATTTGAGCTGGGCACATATATCTGCAGTGTTTTATTATCTCTCTTCAAAGAGCTGAGTCCCATAGCTCTCTCCTGAACCATTCCTCTTTTATCAGCCTGATAACTCCTGACAAGTTCTCAGACATATCAGATACAAGCAGCCTGACATTTCTGTCAGGGGAGGTTGCTAAAATAGATTAACAGGGAGCTGGCCCTATTACAAAACACCTCTGAGAGTCTCTGCCTATGATGAGAGGGGGTGTGAGTTTCCTCCAATCAGTAATTTTAGCTATTTTGACTGTATGCCTAGACATCACTCTATGTGTTAAACAGGAAGAGAAAATCTCCTAACACGATCTCAACTTTCTAAACAGTATATACATGTGAAGACAGGAGATATACATATAAAACCTATGTAGGGAGATTTTGTTCATTCCTGTGTATCATCTGAGGCTGTTCACTTCACTGGGTGTATGGAGGGTTTACATCCACTTTAATCTTTTAATGACTATATGAGTTGTAGGTTTTTCAAAAATCACAGTATTTATCAATCTTTTTTCTTCCTTGCTTTAAAAATACGTGTTTCTGTGCTGGGTACAAAATTCTTGCTCATTTATTACCAAACATTGCTGCTCCTTTAATTCATTAGCATTACGTAAGAACTGGATTCATGACAGGAAGCCCAGAATAGTCTGTAGCCACTTCATCTTTACAATGTATGTCCAAAAAAAAATTAGCAACCCCTTTCCACTAATTTTATTTTTTAATATAAACATTTTGTCTTTCCCTAAAGGTTTCCGAAAATTGCCAGCAAAAAGGAATACACACAAAAAAGTTAAAAAAGCAAGAAAGCACAAGCGTGGTCAAAGAATAGTTCTTAGGGAAACAAAGTTGTATTCATCTTCGCTGTTCTGGTATCGTGAACCTTTTGCTGCACAAAACAAACAAACATTTCCTTTTATAACAAGACAAAGAGCTTGAATACCAAACTGGGCAAATCATTTAAGAAAACAAACTTTCACATATAAGGGCTTTTGCCACACATGACTTATTCTGATGACAAGGAGCTTGGCCACAGAGTGCTGAAAGCTTATTAATATTGTACAAAAAGACTTTTGTTTAACGTTTAGCAGACAACATGGGAATTCTAATGAACGAGGAGCTTAGCGAAGTACATATTTGCAGTGATTCTTTTGTAATATTTTGCTTTTGGAGAAATTAAAAAAGAATAATAGTAGAAATTTAAAATGTTATTAGGACAATCAAGTGTATTCTTACACTAATAAATATAGGGCCAGATTCACATACAAATGGACAGGCGCAGTGTATCAGAGATACACTACGCCGCCGTATCTTACCTGGCTTTAAGTCAAATCCTCAACGATTTTGCGCCGTAAGTTACGGCGGCGTAGTGTATTTCTGGCGGCGGAATTCAAATCGGCGGGTAGGGGGCGTGATTCATTTAAATGAAGCGCGTCCCCGAATGAACTGCGCATGCTCCGTTTCCCGCCGTGCTTTGCGCAAAATGACGTCGCACCGACGTCATTTTTTGAACTTAGACATGAGTTACGTCCTTTCCTATTCACGGACGACTTACGCAAAAAAAAAAATTAAATTTCGACGCGGGAACGACGGCCATACTTAACATGGCAAGTCTATCTATACGCCGCAAAATAGCAGCTTTAACTATACGCCGGGAAAAGCCGACTAGCGACGACGTTCTCTTGAATGCGACGGCCACACATACCTTCGTGGATCGACGGAAAAAGCTAATTAGCATACCCGACGCGGAAAACGACGCAAACTCCACCCAGCGGGCGCCGAAGTATTGCACCTACCTACGGAAGGCGTACAAAGCCGTACGCCTGTCGGAGCGAAGCCAGAAGCCGTTGTATCTTGGTTTGAGGATTCAAACTAAAAAAAGATGGGCTCTGTGAATCTGGCCCATAGTGTTTAACCACCCCGGAAGATTTGGCTGCTCAATGACCAGGCCATTTTTTGCGATACGGCACTGCGTTGCTTTAACTGACAATTGGGGGGTTGTGCGATGTTGTACCCAAACACAATTGATGTCCTTTTTGCACTGTGCCTATATGACATGGTTGATGGTGGTAAATAAGAAATAACTAGAGCCACCGAACTAGGATATGACCATATATGCATTGTGCACATATTCACACAATTTTGGTGATTAGAAAATAAAAAGTTTGCCTTACATTTAGCTCCTGTTAATGTTTGCCAACCAATCATCCTATAATAGTTCTGTTTGTCCTCACTCATCATCTTCATATCCTCACCAACTTGCATTGTTTACTTACGCAGCCTGTCTTAAATTCTTGTCACTTCTTACTAGTACCATAAACTAATAGAAAAAAGGGATGTCTGTGAACGGACGCAAGGGTTACAGCTCCTTCATAAGCAACCTAACTGGTAAATAGACCAAGATGAGCCCAAAAGGCTCTATTGAAGATAACATAAATACATGAATTTGTGGCCTAATAATATACATACTGTATATTCTGTAAATTTATGTTATTTTTAATAGGGCCGTTTGGGCTCATCTTGGCCTATATACCAGTTAGATTGCTTATGGAGGAGCTGTAATCCCTGTTCCTGCTCCACAGACGTTTGATGCCTTTGATGTTCCACCATATGCTGCTGTAAGTGCAATAGGACAACCCACGGGCATTCGCGGGTGCCCAGCGCACATCGCGGCCGCCAGGCACGCGCATCGGGTCCCGAGCAATGCGGTGGTGGCGCGCGCGCCCCCTAGCGGCCCGAGAAGGCTAGGACGTCATATGACGTCCATTCTGAAGGATGGAGGGTTCCCGCTGATGTCATTTTACAATGACTCGGTAGGGAACAGGTTAAGAGTTGATTCTGCTCTTTTTGGAGAGATTTCTCTGTCTTGAGGACACTGAAGCAAAATCCCCTGAATGGGACACAAAAAAGACACCTGGTTGTAGGTATACTCTAACCAGAACTTGGCAAAAAATAAATCTTAATGTAATATAATATATTACTTTTATTATTATCATTTAAAAATTGAAGAAACCTTTAAAAAGCAAGACCATTCACCAAAAATTCCATTACTTACTTATTTCTATAAAAGCAAAGAAAATGGTTTACAGCAAAAAATGTTTCCTAAAAAAATGTTAATGACAAGGTGAATTCAAGGATTATAGAATTATTGGGACTCCAATTTTATTTAATTATTAACTCCTGCGTAATAATATGATTGGCAACATATTTTACCAACACTGGCTGAGCATTCATACTGCAAAGGGTTGGAAAGAAGTAAATTGTAACATCTCATCTGGCCCTTTGCCAAATATCTACAGGGCATTAGCAACAAACTGGTGAAGCTCATTAAACCGAGGAGAGAAAGAAAGGAACCTATAACCATTAAAAGTCCATTAAGCAGCATGTCATCTTGTGGAACTAAATAGCCCAGAGTAATCAAAAGCATATGAACCCCAGCTGGGTTACCTAGTGAATTGTTTCGATTTAGGGGAAAATCTGTCAGGAATGAAGGTTGTTGGGTTTGCGTAGCCTTTTTCTTTTTCAGTATATGGTTCCTTGTCCCATTATAATTAAAGTGATTGATGCTACATGTAGACAAAGGTGAGGAGTGACCAAAATAGCCAGCACATCTGCTCATTGCAAGCAGCAAATAAAATGCAACCGTAGCAGCTAGGAACGTAAGGTTATCCTGCCACAATCAATTAGGCATGGCAGACACAATACTTTCTCATCAACTTGTGCGGGGGATATCCATCATTTTTTTCTCTCTTTTCCTACAAAGCAGATAACCTATTGTGCAAACTGTTCACAGCCTCATAGTAAGAAGCTTCCTTGCCTCTTAAATATTCATTTACAGTGGCTGTAAATTATGTATGAGGTGCATGAGCACATTGATTCCGGTTTGTGGTGCAAATATTAAATGTACCTCATTAAATAACAATCATATTTCATGTGATGCTTTAAACAAAAATTGTAAAAAAAAAAAGAAAGAAAACTGAAATGTCTGGTTTACAATATTGATCTAAAATCAGAACAAATCTCAATTTATTCAAATGAAGATTTAAACTTAAACATGATTATACTGAACATATAGAACATTGCAATATATATAGTTACAGTAGAGATTACCAGAATAGTAATCCCTTCCTGCCAACACGCTACAGCCCTTTAACTGGGTCTTAAATAGAGGGGGGCAAACTTTTCACTCACGTGACCACTGTGATTGGCTATTGCCGTGGTCAGATCAATAAGAGCTCATCCCACCAGATCATAATCAGAACTAGAGACTGTGAGCTGTTGGTAACCATGCTGAGAGCATGCAGCTCTCAGCGCAGTTTCCATTAACACATATGTGCACCATGTGGATGTTCAGGTCCAACCTCCTTGCCACCACACATATGCATTACAGGGTCTGCAGGAGGTAAATGATAACACTGCAGTAAAGTAGAAAGCAACATCTGAGTACCTTCCAGATAATAGTGTAAAAAAGGCTTTTTTAGCTATATAGACATCAACAAAGTGGCTAAGTGGTTAGCACTTCCACCTAGCAGCACTAGGGTCATTGATTCAATTCCCAACCATGACACTACCTGCCTGGAGTTTGCATGTCCACCCTGTCCCTGCTTGGGTCTCCTCCCACACTCTAATCACTCTGTGCTGCACAGATTCCCCCTGCTGTTTGGCTGCAGAAGAAGCGACTGGGAAATCTCTGTCTTAAAAGTGAGATATCAGGGGTCTGTTTAGACCTCTGATATCTCACCAAAACCCCCCAATGGAGCTCCTAAAAAATTGTATATAAAAAAATTATAAATAATAAATAAAGAAAAAAAAGTAAAAAAAAAAGTTATGATAAAAAAAATTATAAAAATAAACTATAGACATCAATCTTTTCCCTATTGATACTGTCCACTGCTCTACTGAGATACACACACACACACACACACACACACACACACACACACACACACACACACACACACACGTGTGTTTGAGCCTTGGGTGCACACCCTAATACCATGGTCTGAGCACACCTATGCTGGTAGGTTATTTGGCTCCTGTCTAAATTGGCCTTAGTATGATGAATATATGTATGAATGAGAATTAGGGACCTTCAATTGTAAGCTGGGTAAGGGACTGATGTACAGTATATGTACAATATACTATATATGGGTTCAATGTTCAGCTGGCCCACCCTTTGCACCTACAACAACTTCAACTCTTCTGGGAAGGCTGAAGGATTAGGAGTGTGTCTATAGGAATGTTTGACCATTCTTCCAGAAGCACTTTTGTGAGGTCAGGCACTGATGTTGTGTGAAAAGGTCTGGCTTGCATTCTTCGCTCGAATTCATCCCAAAGATGTTCTATCGGGTTGGAGCCCAGAACCGTGCAGGCCAGTCAAGTCCATCCACCCCAAACTTGCTCATCCATGTCTTTATGGACCTTACTTTGTGCACTGATGCTCAGTCATGTTGGAACAGGAAGGGGTCATCCCCAATCTGTTCCCACAAAGTTGGAAACATGAAATTGTCCAAATTGTCTTGGTATGCTGACGTCTTAAGAGTTTCCTTCAGTGGAATTAAAGGGCCAAACCCAACCCCTGGAAGACAAACAGACACCATAATCCCCCCTCCACCAAATGATTTGGCCCAGTGCACAAAGCGAGGTCCATAAAGACATGGATGAGCGAGTTTGGGGTAAAGGAACTTAACTAGCCTGACCTCAACCCAATAGAACAGATGGCTTAGATGGCTCTAAGCTCTGAACCTGTTTATGTGTTACTTTATCAGCTTAATGTTTAACGATATCCATAGAGATAGTAAACTGTGCTTGTTCTGACACAAAATTATATACAGTGTTCAACTATGAGCATCACCACAGTACAGTACAGTTACAATACAATTCAATACAGGAGGGATCAGAGGGCCCTGCTCGTTAGAGCTTACAATCTAGAAGGGAGGGTCAATTGGAATAAAAAGGGTAGTAGTTGTGGGGGATGATCAGATGAACAAAATGAAAATACAGTTCTTAGGTGTGGGATAGGCTTCTCTGAAGAGGAGGGTTTTCAGGGACCCTTTAAAAGCTAATAGAGAATGAGATGGACAGATTGGGGTAAGGAGTTCTATAGGCTTGGAGAGGCTCTGGAAAAGTCCTGGAGACGAGCATGGGAGCAGGTGATGAGAAAGCAAGAGAGTAGGAGGTCTTGAGAAGAACGAAGAGAATGATTAGGCTGGTATTTAGAGACTAGGTCAGTGATGTAGCTGGGGGCAGAGTTGTGGATGGCTTTGCAGGAACACAAATTGTCTCTGGACAGCCGCACTCTGAACAAATTGTAGCCTTTATTAAAAGAAGGACAGCACTACAAGTCACAGCAAAGTAAAATAAAACCTAAATGCTGATGCGTTTCGCACTGAAACTAGTGCTTAGTCATAGCTGGATGGCTTTGTAGGTATTTTGAATTTAATTCGTTAGGTGATATGAATATGAATGGATATGAAGGGAGGGAGCTTCTCGCCAGCAGGGCAGGACAGGGTCACAGACAGTATTACAAACCTGCTAGTGACTTTAACTTTCACACCCACTCCAAATCTAAGGTCAAAAAAGTTTAGGCTAGAGTTATGCTTTAAATATAATCAAATAATCAATAAGTTTATGGAAATATTGCCACAGTTTAGTTTAGTATTACCTAGCAACCTTTATAGCATTTCCCACTGCCCTCTTTTTGCTTCCATGGTATAATGTTGTGTTGTGTATAAATGAATTCACACATTCAAGAATAGCTGCAGAAATTCTTCAACTATCCTATCTAAATAAGTAGACAGTATAATGGAAATTGGGGTACAAGTTTAGAACATTAAGGAAAAATGCACCTGACAATCAAACTACCTCAATTATTTATTCAAATGCTTGGTGGATGTGATCACGATAATAAGGGAAAACAAGCGAAAAGTAGATTTTTATTATCAGCTAATGACCAGTTTGTTAGCTAACAGGTTGTAAACACTCAAACAAGCTGGTCGTTAAATGTGGTTAGTTACTACATGCATTCTTTGAGATTTACTAGAACCTTAATGATTTCATCAGAAACGAGGAACGAGGAGAGCGGGGGGCAAAAAATGTGATTTAAATGGCCTCTGATCCTGACCACATTGTCGTATGGATTTCGAAAATAAAATGTTCCCCTGTCAAGATTTTTTTTTCTTCTAGCAATCACATAAGAATGTAAGATGGGCTCTGATTCTAACAGATAACTACTTGATAAGTACCACTTAATCTACATTACTTTGTGCTGAAATTATTCCAAGAGTCCTCCTTACCAATGTTTCTTTGAAGCAAATTGGAACACTCATTCAGAACAATCGTTTAATAAAATTTACATGACACTTCCACAGATCTTCATTACATAAAGTGATCTTTGAGATAGAGAACATGGAGTACTTAACCAGGCTGCACTTGAGTTAGGCACACTGTGTTGTTTGCCTTTGTAATAGAATTCCAGCTGTACAAGTGGTTCTTTCCTGCTGGAGGGAAAAGAGAAGAAATAATTGATGCAGTACTACTTTCTTACTTGATCATTTTACAGGATGTCTGATATGTACAGTATGAGAAGGACTCCGTTCTTTGAAATCCAACTTGTTGTGGTCATGTTTTCTTGCTTGATATAATAACCAAAAAATGATGTTACTTATTAAGCGCATTTAATAAAGTACAACTCCTGACATAACTTTTTTTTCTTTTAGTTTTCAATACAGTGAATGAGTTGGAAAAGTTAATAACTATCTATTGCAGTCTGTATCACCTTTTAGGACAAGTTCACCTAGACAGAATAGGAAGCCAAGCTGGCCATAGACAGATAAAAATTGATCCGGATCAGCAGGAACCAGCTGAATTGTGATCCATCTATGGGCAAGCTGGTTGTACTGAAGCTGATCTATTAATTTACTCCAGTACAACCAGCCTGTCAGTTTTTGTCTCCATATGATCACTGCCAGTGGCTATAGCCTCCAGCAGTGATCATTGTATTCTGATGGCAGGGAAATCCCTCGCTGTCAGAATATAATAGTGCAGTGGGAGGGACTCCTCCACCAGCACTGTCTGTGGTTGAAGGAAAGCAAACTATATAATTCATGGGCATACTAAGGAAATATCTCTCCACTTCCTATCTATTTGACAGTTGTCAGACGATGCAGGAAGTCAGAAGGAAACTTACCCCCGTAGGATGTAGACAACACGCAAAAAAAAAACCAGGGTGGATGGGGAAGGTATAAAACCTATGTTAGGATTATAGTATTTTTATTATTATTATTATTATACAGGATTTATATAGCACCAACAGTTTGCGCAGCGCTTTACAATATCAGGGAAGACAGTACAGTTACAATACAATTCAATACAGGAGGGATCAAAGGGCCCTGCTCGTTAGAGCTTACAATCTAGAAGGGAGGGTCAAGTGGAACAAAGGGTAGTAGATGTGGGGGGTGATCAGATGGACAAAATTAAAGTACAGTTGTTAGGTGTGGGTAGGATAGGCTTCTCTGAAAAGGAGGGTTTTCAGGGTTCCTCTAAAAGCTAATAGAGAAGGAGATAGACGGACAGATTGGGGTAAGGAGTTCCATAGTCTTGGAGAGGCTCTGGAAAAGTCTAGGTCAGTGATGTAGCTGGGGGCAGAGTTGTGGATGACTTTGTAGGTAGTAGTTAGTATTTTGAACTTAATTCGTTTGGCGAGCAGAAGCCAGTGGACTGCTGTCTATACTATATTTCCAAAAGTATTGGGACACCTGCCTTTACACCCACATTAACTTTAATGGCATCCCAGTCTTATTTGTAGGGTTCAATATTGAGTAGGCTCACCCTTTGTGTGTCTTTGGGAATGTTTGACCATTCTTCTAAAAGCTTGTTTGTGAGGTCGGGCACTGATGTGGACAAGAAGGCCTGGCTCGCAGTCTCCGCTCGAATTCATCATAAAGGTGTTCTATCGGATTGAACTCAGGAATCTGTGAAGGCCAGTCAAGTTCCTCCACCCCAAACGTGCTCATTCGTGACTTTATGGACCTTGCTTTGTGCACTGGTGCGCAGTCATGTTGGAACAGGAAGCGGCCACCCCCAAACTGTTTCTACAAAGTTGGGGCATGAAATTGTCTTGGTATGCTGACGCCTGAAGTGTTCCCTTCACTGGAACTAAGGGGCCAAGCCCAACACCTGAAAAACAACCCCATACCACAAACCCCCCTCCACCAAATGATTTGGAGGGGTGTCCCAATACTTATGACAATATAGTGTGGATGATCGTGCCAAACTGCTGTGCAGTGACCTGAATATAGTGTCACTTTGTGCACTTCAAGTAAAGTTGAAACAAAGGAAAAAAAGAACTGTTTGATGCACTGAAACATACATTACATTGCCTTCTATCACCATCTCACTACAACAGGAAAGGAGAATTACCCGTACACTACACTGCTGTGGTTTAGTCTGCAGGCAGTGTGAACAGGCAAATAAATATTGTCAATAATATTATTATTATTATTCAGTATTTATATAGCTCCAACAGTTTGCGCAGAAAAATTGGTGGATGGCGCATGATTAAAAGAGCATAATCAACAATTAGGAAAATTAGCATATCATAAGGTCCATGTCAGAAACAAGGGGGAACAAAGGGAGAAAAATTAATTAATTAAATAAATGTCCAATAATAGTCCAATAATAGTCCAAAAGCACTAGCGGCAGCAATCCTGTAGCAGAAGCGAGCTCTGGAAGATATACAGAAAATAAGGAGATGCGCCAAACTAAGTGCAGTATGTAAGAATTTAATTAAAAATTATGACATAAACAATAAATTGGTTACTCACAAACAGAGTGATAACACAGGCAAGATAGGGCAAGAATCTGGCCCGGTGTCACATTGTGTCATCAGCAGCTCCAGGGGTTCAAGTTGGCGTTTCTCAGAACCACGGTGCCAGAGGAGATCAAAATCCAAGGTCTCAGGAGCCTCTGGGAACCGCAGGAGGACCAGGAACCGTGAACGCTGCTTCAGAGCGGGGTGCGTTCCAGCGTAGAGCGCAATGTACCGTCGTTAAACCGGAAGTGACATGGGGACTCGGGCCAGCCAATAGGATGACGCATTTCTCAGCATCCGCTGTTTCATCGGATCCATCTGGATCTGATGAAACAGCGGATGCTGAGAAACGCGTCATCCTATTGGTTGGCCCGAGTCCCCACGTCACTTCCGGTTTAACGACGGTACATTGCGCTCCACGCTGGAACGCACGCCGCTCTGAAGCAGCGTTCACGGTTCCTGGTACTCCTGCGGTTCCCCAAGGCTCCTGAGACCTTGGATTTTGATCTCCTCCGGCACCGTGGTTCTGAGAAACGCCAGCTTTAACCCCTGGAGCTGCTGATGACACACTGTGACACTGGGCCAGATTCTTGCCCTATCTTGCCTGTGTTATCACTCTGTTTGTGAGTAACCAATTTATTGTTTATGTCATAATTTTTAATTAAATTCTTACATACTGCACTTAGTTTGGCGCATCTCCTTCTTTTCTGTATACCAACAGTTTGCGCAGCGCTTTACAACATGGGGGCAGACAGTACACTTACAATACAAATCAATACAGGAGGGATCAGAGGGCCCTGTTCGTTAGAGCTTACAATCTAGAATTAAACTTGCTAATTGTATCAAATAATAAAAGTATTGTGGAGACACATCAGTGGATTGACCACCAAATTTTTTATTACTCTTTCTCATATTAACAAGAACGTACATAAGGTTCTGATAGATTAGAAATACATTAATATATTACAAGCATCTAACCAAGACTACAAATACACATAAAGGTGCTCTATCGCCAAACCACTAGTCCAGAGATTGGACCATGACCAGTGAAAGACAACTGTCTTGTTTAACCATTTCAGTCTTATGGCAGCTCCTAAAGGTGACCCCGTACAGGGTTTCCCCCAGCGGTGCTATTGTGCCACAGAAAATCTATGTGAGCCAGTCGGGAACCGGTAAAGCCAGGTGTAATGACTGCATTTCTGCAATTTCAGTACTAATGCATAACATAAATACATTTATCGTTTCACTTACTCTTCTGTAAATGCTGTACATACAAACAATACTTATGCTTTTGATCTATTGAAAGAGCACATCAATATAAGTCACCCTTGTAAAAAGGGAAAACTTTTCAGTTTATAATGATTTAATGATTAACTTACTCTCTTGCTCCTATTTTTCCACAAATATAATGTAGTGTTTATAAATATGCTAAAAGCATTTACAAGACGCTACTCGTGTTTGCATATATGTCAGGAAGAACAATAAAGTGCTTAAAAAGTATGCTAATGAATGCCGAACGCACATGTTGACACTAAATTCATAGTATCATACATAGTACCAATAAGTCTGTTATACAATGCCTATATAATCAGATAAAAAATAAAATATGATATAAAAATTTGATATATAGATAGATATATAGATGGATAGATAGACAGACAGACAGGCAGATAGATAGATAGACAGGCAGGTAGATAGATAGATAGATAGATAGATAGATAGATAGATAGATAGATAGATAGATAGATAGATAGATAGATAGATAGACATAATGGCCGCAATTCAGAGAGATCGGCGCATCTTTAGATAGGCGTAGCGCATCTCATATGCGCTACGCCGACGTAACATTGAGAGGCAAGCTGAGTATTCACAAAGCACTTGCTCCCATATGTATGTAATGTAAATGGGCCGGCGTAAGCCCGCATAATTCAAAGTAGCAAGGCAGTGGGCGTGTTGTATTATAATGAAGCGTGACCCCATGTAAATGCATGACTGAACGAACGGCGCATGCACACGCATGCTGAGAATTACGTCAAATTTATTCCCTAGGATACGCCGGCTCCATTCATGCAACGTGAACGTAACCTACGCCCCCAGCCCCATTCACGTACGACTTACGCAAACAACGTTAAATACGACGCTGTTCCCACGCCCATACCTTAACATGACTTACGCCTGCTTTATGAGGGGTAAACTTACGCCGGACGTACGCCTTACGTAAATGGCGTAGCTTACTGCGAAGGGCGCAAGTACGTTTTAGCTCATTTACATATTTGACGCGTAAATCAACAGAAGCGCCCCTAGCGGCCAGTGTAAATATGTACCCAAGATATGACGGCGTAGGAGACTTACGTCGGTCGTATCTTGCCAAAATTCAGGCGTATCTGCTTTCCTGAATAAGCGTAAAGATACAAGTACATGTCGTCGTAAGTCCTTTCTGAATCCGGGCCTAAAAATTGGTTTGCAAGTTACCCTCCAAAATATCTTACATTGTACAGCATTTGCTCTTGTGTTTGTGGCTGTTTCTTTATAACTGTAATATTATTCTTTTGAAGTCTAAAAAAAAACTTATAAAAAACTATAACAAATATTTTATAGGCATAACTTTTTACTGATGATTATTTTAGCTTGCAAAAGCTCTCATAACCTTTGCATGTGATAGAGATAAAAGTTCCGTGTTAAACCTAATGGCCTCTGAATCAAATAAACTGAGTGCTAGGACATACTAGAAGTAACCAACTCTTTTATATTCCCAGTTTACTTTACAACTGTTATCTTTGTACAAGTAAGGTAAGAGGACATTCCTCTTATGCTAAGGTCTATTTTTACAGCTTCTAAACAAACAGACAGACATATCAATGACTCAGTGTCGGCAGTTCTTGAACACAGACACTGTTGGATAAATCACTCATAGGCAGCTGATAATCAGAAACTATCATACAGTGCATCTGAGCATTCACAGCGCTTCACTTTTCCCACATTTTGTTATGTTACATTACAGCCTTATTCCAAAATGGATTAAATTCATTATTTTCCTTAAAATTCTACAAACAATACCCCATAATGTGAAAGAAGTTTGTTTGAAATCTTTGCAAATGTATTAAAAATAATGAAAAAAATCACATGTATATAAAAATTCACAGCCTCAAAATTGAGCTCAGGTGCATCATGTTTCCATTGATCATCCTTGAGATGTTTCTACAACTTGATTGGAGTTCACCTGTGGTAAATTTAGTTTATTGGACATGATTTGGAAAGGCACACACCTGTCTAAATAAGGCCCCACAGTTAACAGTGGATGTCAGAGCACAAACCAAGCCATTAAGTCCATGGAATTGTCTATAGACTTTTTAGACAGGATTGTACCGAGGCACAGGGAAGGGTACAGGGTCTGCAGCATTGAGGGTCCTAATGCACAGTGGCCTCCATCATCTGTAAACGGAAGAAGTTTGGAACCACCAGGACCTGGCCAAACTGAGAGATCGAGGAGAAGGGCCTTAGTCAGGGAGGTGACCAAGAACCTGATGGCCACTCTGAGGCCGCGTACACACGGTCGATCCATCCGATGAGAATGGTCCGATGGACCGATGGTCTGATGTGCATACACACCATCAGTTCAAAAAACGATCGGGTCAGAACGCGGTGACGTAAAACACACGACGTGCTGAAAAAAACGAAGTTCAATGCTTCCAAGTATGCGTCGACTTGATTCTGAGCATGCACAGGTTTTGAATCAATGCTTTTGTGTACTAACCATCGGTTTGGACCGATCGGTCAGCGGTCCATCGGTTCGATTTTAAAGCAAGTTTTAAAATTTTGGTCTGAAGGACCAAAGACCGATGGGCCGTACACACGGTCGGTTTGGACGGATGAAACTGAACTTCGGTCCATTCTCATCGGTTTTGACCGATCGTGTGTACGCGGCCTGACAGAGCTCCAGAATTTCTCTGTGGAGAGAGGAGAACCTTCCAGAAGAACAGCAGAGTTTGCCAAAAGACACCTGAGGACTCTGATAAACTAAATTTTTTGGTCTGATGAAACAAAGATTGAACTCATTGGCCTGAATGGCAAGCATTGTGTCTGGAGGAAACCAGGCACCGCTTATCACCTGGCCAATACCATCCCTACAGTGAAGCATGATGGTGGCAGCATCATGCTGTGGGGATGTTTTTCGGTGGCAGAAACTGGGAGACTAGTCAGGGAAAGATAAATGCAGCAATGTACAGAGACATCCTTGATAAAAACCTGCTCCAGAGTGCTCTGGACCTCAGACTGGGGTAAAGGTGAAAAATGGCGTGCAACCTGTTAACACTGTAGTGCATGTGGACATTGACAGGCTATAAAGAGACTGCAGGACATCAGCAGCATTAGGATGTAAAAAAGCATTAAAAAGGTAACAAAAAACATAGTAGATAAATGGCCACTGCAGTTCTCCAACTCTTCTGGTTGTCCACTGCATTCTATGGTCCTTCATGCTAACTCTTAAGCCCTATAGTGATGGGGAGGTTGGTGGGGTAAAACCCTAAGCACTGCAGAGGACCAAGACCAACACTCTTGGAAATGATGATCTCTCTGGACTACAGCTGAGGATTTCTCTTGATAGGAGAATGTCCTGGTGGCACAGACAGCAAGAAAGAAACATGTTCAGTCTCATCTTTTGCAGGTTTTTCTCTTTGTTATTTCATATTAATATTATATCCTATAAGCAATACATGTATTGCTAGATAGGGTATGGCAGAATTCTGTGTTCACAAATTTTGTTCTACAGATGCTTTCAGCATTTCCCTATCTGTACCTTTTGTTATATCAATCCCTTGCTCAGAGAATTATTTTGAATAAAGGATTCTTTTCTTATTTGTCTTTATTGATCACTCATAGTAAGCTTCATCCAACAGATTGACTACTAGGTAAAATTGTGTTCACTCATGCACACATACATGCTCAGGGATACACAAACAGGAGACAGGGACAGTTCATCGTTGCTGTTTCGACTTTAGTAAATCAAAACCTATAACTCCTAATTACCACTAGAAAATGTATAGATTACTATTAAATGAATGGATTGTCATTGTATAAATGTGTGTGTCCTAGTGTGTGTTGATGCCACATTGCTCTCTTATATATCTGAATAATTGGCATTTACTGTACTACCCCATGCACTGTCACATTTGCCATCCCCAAAAGATATTGGAATTACTCTAAACACCACTCCACTAGTAAATCCTGTTCATCTCAGATGGATTTATGGATTAACAGTACTCTATTTAAAAACATTGGCAGCTGTTCCAACCTACCCCAGATGTCCTCCAGCTTCATGAAAGCAATGGCTTACATTTTAATCATGCTAATCAGCAAACATGTTAATACTCTGCAATAGGATTTTCCAATCTACAGTTTATGACCTTCATTAGAGGTGAAGTTACGGGAATGGATTAAAAAAAGAAACAAAACTTTTCTTTAAACTCTGTTAACAGGTATTCATTTTCGGATTTGTCAAGGGAGAATCACCCTACAGTTGTAGAAGTCTAAATATAAAGTATATGCAATTGCTTACAATGAACTTCGTTTATTTCTCCCCATAAGGTCTGTGAAATATACCATTGAAAGTGTTTTGCTATATTTATTATAGTATAATAGTGAGTGATATACAGGACAGAACATGTGTCACTGGCAGGACTACTAGAAAAAAAAATAAAGAAAAAAGGTAATACTACAAGCATAACATCTAAGGACTGGTAAGCTGCAATATATTCAATTTTATTGGGTTTATCCCAGATAGCAAGGATAACTTGCCACAAATTTGTGTCAGTTTTGAATTGTAAGTCTGTTAACTTGCTGCACATTTTCACTGGCGAGTTGTACATGTTACCGGTCCCAAAATATAGATTAAGGGAACCGATGATTGTAGACGTACTGATGTGATGTGATCATCTCGGCGGGTACTACAAAAATACACGAACAGGAAAATATATGACCATGCTTCTTTATGACTAAAATGAGTTTTCACTTTTACATAACAATACATACAGTTTTTTATAGTTACATGTTCATAATTGCCAACATAACAACAGTACAGATTGGACTGAAATACTTTAAAACATAGCTGCAACAATGAATACCATTATATTTTAATAAACATACATTTTCCTTTTTTTCGGTGTTATAGACACTTATCTTATCTCTATGGCACACTTTAGCTGTGTCACAATGAGAATTACACTGCATTGCTCTATAAATATAAATCCTGAAGCAATTCTCTCTTTTGACCACTAGATGGCGCATCTTGCATAAATGTACAAGCAGTGTATAACCTGTCCATGTGGCTAATAATATAATTTTAACATGTGCTTCTAATATATGTAACTTTGCATAAATCAGGTTGAAATATACCCATATATAACAGTCTAGTGCTTGTAATAAACAGTTGCTCCGAACAGTACAATAGTCCTAGGGTTTTTCGCTATTTTCACTGCTCTCAACACATGTTGCTTTGAAAGTCTAATTACAACAAAACTATTGCACAAAATCTACTAAAACTTTCTCCTGCAACTGCTCTAGATGTTTAGGAATCTTTCTAGTACAGTTTAGTAAGAATGAGAATGGTTTAAAGTACATACCTACAAAAATACACGAACAGGAAGACATATGACCATGCTTCTTTATGACTAAAATGAGTTTCACTTAGTCACATGATGCATGTGGCCTTCTATAGACTCTGTTCGGGTACCCTCTCTGCCATCTACTGGTTGTTTTATAGAATAGCAGGATATCAAAAAAATAACGATAAAATAAATGAATGTAGGCTATGAGGTGCCTGTTTTGTCTTTCATGTGATACCCCAGCCCGTCACACTCTCCCCTCCTTTAGTTAATGGCTCCTGACATTAAACTTAATTGTTCTCTGAACTCTATTGAGTGATTTAAGAAACCCAAATAGGTACTTGCTGCCACCACGGAGCTATGTTAACTACCTGGTATGTCATGGGAGTAGCTAGCATTGTAGGAGTTTGTACGGTGTGAACCTGACTTGGTCTGTAGGTTGGCTGACCTAGTGTATCATATGTAAAGATCTCTTTAGACTTAGTTTGCCTGGTAGATCTTCTTACAGGAGTTGAGTCTTCTCCATCAACATCATTCTCTATTAGCGTATCTTGGCTCACAGGCAAGTCTTGACTTAATGGGTGTAATTCTGCAGTGTCTAGTTCCACCATGTCTGAAGCCCAAACTTGGTCGCCAACTACTGTTCCATCATTTTGTTCTTGTTCAAGATTGGGTGTGGTAGTTGTAGGATAGAACTCTGGAGCAGAAATTCTTAATGGCGGTTTCTGTACGTTTTGAGAGTTTTGTTGAGGCACAACGTGATCATGACTTTCTGTAGTCTCCGGTACATAAGAATAATACCATCTTTCATCATCGGAACCTTCCTTCTCCTGGTTCAGATCCATGCTAGTCTCTTTCCTGTTACTTGACTGTCTTTTGTTCATTGGTACTCTTGGAATGTGTCTTTCAATGGGTAGGTCATTTACTGGTAGTAACAGATTTCTGTGCAGTACTCGAATAGTCTTTTTACCACTTTCAGGCTGAATTTTGTACACAGGCCCATCTTTGATTCTTTCTACTACTTTGTGTATTGATTCTTCCCAGTATGAACAAAGTTTACCAGGACCTCCTCTTTCAGAGAGATTTCGTACTAAGACCCGATCACCCGGTTGGAGAGGTGCTCCTTTTATCTTCTTGTCATAGTACTTCTTCCCTTTGGCAGATGATTTTTGGCTATTCTCGGATGCGATCCTGTAAGCTTCTTGCATTCTGGATGCCCATTTCTGAGTAAATGTTGGTTGACTTTCCATTTCCTTTTCCAAATTTAGATTGAACATTAGGTCAATCGGCAAACGAGGAGATCTCCCATACAATAGAAAGAATGGCGAGTATCCAGTGGCTTCATGCCTGGTGCAATTGTATGCATGAACCATGTGTGGAAGATGTTCTTTCCAATCTGACTTTTTCTCTTCCTCTAAGGTACGAAGCATCTGTAACAAAGTACGGTTCAGTCTCTCCACTGGGTTACCCTGTGGCTGGTATGGGGTAGTTCTTGAATGAGAAATGCCTGCCAATCGTTGCAATGTCTGAAACAAGTTGTTTTCAAATTCTCTTCCTTGATCATGGTGGAGTTTCTCTGGATATCCAAAACGTGGTATGAAATCTTGAAAGATCTTTTCTGCTGCCGTTTTTCCAGATTTGTTCTTAGTTGGATACGCTTGTGCAAAACGTGTGAAATGGTCTACCATTACAAGTATATACTCATATCCTCCTTTGCTTCTCTCCAAGTGGAGGTAATCAATGGATACTAGCTCCAAGGGTGAACTGGTAGTAATCCCACCCATAGGTGCTCTTTCTGGGATATTTGGACGCTTTTGTTTGATGCAGTTACACGTCTTCAGCACATATTCATCAATGTCTCTTTGCATAAATGGCCAGTAAAACCGTTCACGTGCTAGGTGGATTACCTTGTCAGTGCCAATGTGACCCATGTCATCGTGAAGGCTTCTTAAGACCAATGGTTTTAGCTTTTCTGGTAGAACTAGCTGTTTTCGGGTTCCAGAGTGTCGATATAGGATTCCTTCCTCCACTATGAGTTTGTTCCATTCGTGTATCAAACGTCTTGTTTTAATGGTCATACTCTCCTTGTCTTTGTGGTTTGGAGTCCAATTGTTCTCCTTCAGCCAGACCACTTCTCTAATGTTGGTATCGTCTTCTTGTAATGCTCTGATATTCTCCTGAGTCATTGGGCAGATTGTCCGTCCTTTCAGCAATTCTTCTGCCACATCACTTTCTGAGTGAAGAGTCAATGAGGCCACCCATGGTGCCTCTTCTTCGTTGACAGCTTTGCTCCCTTGCCACATAGCTGACACAACCTCGAATGGTACAAGCTCTGTGTACTCACTCAGATTCTCAGTGAGTTCCACCGGAAATCGTGACAGTGTATCCGCGTCAGCATTCTGTTTACCTGGCCTGTACTTGATATCGAAGTGGAAATCGGCCAGCTCACCAACCCAGCGATGACCCACAGCATTCAGTTTGGCAGTACTCAAGACATATGTCAATGGGTTGTTGTCTGTATAGACTGTGAATGTTGGAGCGTAATACAGGTAATCTCTGAATTTGTCACAGATTGCCCACTTGAGAGCTAGAAACTCAAGTTTACCAGAGTGGAGATGGTAATTGCGTTCTGCTGGGGTCAATGTTCTGGAGCCAAATCCAATAACACGAAGGTGTTCTCCTTGTCGTTGGTACAGTACAGCACCTAGGCCTTCATTGGAAGCATCAGTGTGTAAGACGAAGGGTAAGTCAAAATCAGGGTATGCTAGTATCGGTGGATTGGTTAGCATGTCCACCAATCTGAATACCACAGCCTGATGTTTGGGTGTCCATTGGATCGGTGCTTTAGATGGCACTTGTGTTTTATTCCCGTCTCTCTTTGTAGGTTCCCCGCGCCGGTTTTTGGTGATGGATGTAGCAGATTCTTTCTCAGTGTTCTGCAAAAGTTCATACAGTGGTTTAGCAAGTCGAGAGAAATCTTGAATGAAGGACCTGTAGTAGCTCAGGAATCCTAACAAAGTTCTGACTTCTCCAACTGTTTTTGGTTCTTTCCTTTTCAACTGCAATACCGCTTCAAGATCATTTGGGTCAATTTTTATGCCTTCTTCTGACACCATTCGCCCAAGGTATCGAATCTGTCGTTTAAAGAGTTCACACTTCTTCGGTCTAAGTTTGATACCATGCTCGCGCATTCGACTAAGCACTTGCCTAAGATCATCGACATGCTCCTGAAAAGTTTTGGAGTAGCAAAGTACGTCATCCAGATATGGAGAACAACATTTGTCTCTGATGCCCTCTAGTACATTCTCCATGCATCTCTGAAAAGCTGCTGGGGCATTAGTTAATCCGAACGGAATACGATTCCACTCCAGGAGTCCCCAGGGGGTGCTGAAAGCTGTCAGGTGTCTGGAGTCTTCGTGCACAAAGCCTTGATGATACGCACTACCCTGGTCCAGGATTGAGAACCATGTAAATCCTCCTAAGCTATCCAGCAGATCTTGTATTCTAGGTAGTGGATGTCTATCTGGAATAGTCTTCCGGTTTAACTCCCTAAAGTCCACACATAGTCGTAGGCTTCTGTCCTTCTTCCGAACACAAACAACTGGTGACGAGTATGCGGAAGAAGATTTCGTTACCCAACCTTGGTCAAGAAGGTTTTGGACATATTCTTTCACTTCCTGATATAGGGGTTTCGGTATCGAATTGTAGCGTTTCTGGACAGGAGTTTCATCTTTTAGATTTATCTTCAGTTTCAGGTTTGGAATGCTTCCTATGTCTCCCTCATCTTGAGCAAAGACATCTGATTCGTCATATAACATTTGTCTCGCTATCTCCTGTTCTTCTTCTGAGAGATTATCCAAATTGACAGGTGGGTGCCACTTAACAAATTCGTTAGTGGGTAGCTGATTTTCAGTGTCCACTTGATTCAACTGGTTTACATGAAACATTCTTTTCTTCTGGTCAATTCCCTTTTCATCGTCTTTATTTGGAGAAAACGGTAGAATCTCGGCTGCTGGAGAAATGGTACCCAATACTGTTCTGGGTGGAAGGTAGATATCATGTTCAGCACGGTTCAGTATGGGTATCTTCACTAGTTTAGAGAAACCGCTTGGTACATCTACCACTGAAGGAAATAGTTCAAGTCCTTCTTCTACTGGATATTCTGGAAGTGGTTCAAATGGCATGATTCCTCCTTTCGGCCATGCTCTAATTCTGCATTTGACTTCACCAAGCTCGCCTCCTTTGATCTGGAGTCCTTTCTTCCCCACTTTGACCACACGACTATCGGATATTTCTCCTGGGTCAGTTGCTTGACTGACAGCATTGACAATGTTATTCGCTACACTCTGTCTTACTTTCATGGCTTCACTTAGCAAGATAGTCAGGTTTTGGGTGCTGTTTGATCGGTCAAGGTTTTCTCTAATCAATTCTTCGATAACATTAAACCCAAGGAGTGGATTGTCGTTACAGCAGTCGCTCACCAGTATTGGCACATGGATGGCTGAGTTTCCATGTCCACTACTTTCGAATTCCAGGAGGACTTCAATCCATCCAATGAATGGAATGATAGAACCATTTGCAGCTTTAATGGATAAGTTGTCGTCACAAAGTAAATCTTGTATGTGTCTAATAGAGACACTGGGTAGAAACTTTTCTAACCATGCCTTCCCGACAATGCTGACCTGAGCTCCTGTGTCCATCAACATGTCAACCGGAACACCATTCATCCGACAAGACAATAGGCATTTTCCTCCAATTAATTGTGCTACGCGTTGTTTGGAGCATCCATTCTCTTTTGGGAGTGTTCTAGTTGACTGGTGGGTGAATACCCTATTTATCTTAGCATGGGACAGATTATTTGAGGTGGTCACTGGTTGTCCCTTTCCCAGTGACCGTCTGTCGTTTCCCGACTGCCTTCTTTTCTTCAAGCAATCAACTGCTCTGTGTCCTGTCCAACCACAGTAGAAACAATGGTAGCAGTTCTGACTCTCTCGTCTGATGCAATCATCATACCTGGGCTTGCAGTGAGCTGTATCTGGAACTTGAACATTGGTTAGTGGCTTAGTGATTTGGTTTTCCACAACAGGAGTTTGCTTCATCATCTTCTCCAGGTTCTTCGTGAGAGCCGAAACCTGTGTTGTTAGTTCCATTAGTGCAGTGTGATTTGCTCTAGCATCTCCCTCAACTCTCTTTTGCACTGTTTCTTTTTCACTATTCCCTGGTGTCTGTGATGAATGAACAGTAAGATGTTTATGTTTAGGTGCACTGTTTAAGCGTCTCTGCCTTTCTGTTTCTTCATCAACTGATCTGGTGACCTGCTCTATGACAAAGTCATCAGTTACTGTCAAATCAGACACGTAAGGCTTGATATCTCGTCTGACATTAGAATTGTTCTCGTTCAGTCCCTGATACAGTGTATGAAGGAATACGCCTTGTACTAGCTTTTTGTCATAGTTAAACTCTAGCCTATCATGTTGTGATGTAGACAGAATTTTTTGTTTTAACCCTGCTAGCCTGTAAACAAATTGTTGTGCTGTCTCTTTTTCTTGCTGTGTAGCATTGCTAAGTTCCTGGAATAACTCAGTACCACTTCGTTCTCTCATATGTGACTTCAAAAACTTTTTCAATTCAACAACAGTAAGATCCTCTTTGTCAGTCAACATATCTTTAAAATGACCAGGTTTGATTATCCTCAACACTGTGCGTATAATTTCAGATTCAGGGAATTTTTCACTTAGACCCTCGTCAATCTGACGGCACACGCTACTGTAACTCATGTCCGAACCATGATCTGAAATTACACCACCATGCATTTTGAATTCCCTACGTGGCAATAAAGCAACAACATCAGTTAATCTCACCACCTCCGATCCCTGTTCAGTCCTTGCAGTCCCACTACTCATTTCTTTAGCAGTGGTTGCAATGTTCACAGTTGGTGTACTTTCCTTATTGAGTTTTAGTTCATCGATCTTGTCTTGGATGATGAGCAGGTAAGACATGCCTTGATCTTCTAACTTCGCCAGCTGATCACTTCTCATGTAGTCTTCAATAAATTCAACGAATTCCATTTCGCTTGCACCAGTCACTGATGGAACGTCCACGTCTCTTTCATCATTCAGCGTAATAGCGAGGCTATACAGCTGTTCTTTACTCAGTAGATGAATTTGTTTCCGGATATCCCACATCAGCGCACGACGAGGGGACGCCATCTCTGTTGCACTCAGACAACTTGCACTCACACGGCAGACGACACTCGCGACTCTCCTTGTAGCTCTGCAGTCGACTCACACTCGTCTCGCGTTTCCCTCTCACTGGTACACAACGAATCCCGGACGAGCCCCCAAAATGTTACCGGTCCCAAAATATAGATTAAGGGAACCGATGATTGTAGACGTACTGATGTGATGTGATCATCTCGGCGGGTACTACAAAAATACACGAACAGGAAAATATATGACCATGCTTCTTTATGACTAAAATGAGTTTTCACTTTTACATAACAATACATACAGTTTTTTATAGTTACATGTTCATAATTGCCAACATAACAACAGTACAGATTGGACTGAAATACTTTAAAACATAGCTGCAACAATGAATACCATTATATTTTAATAAACATACATTTTCCTTTTTTTCTGTGTTATAGACACTTATCTTATCTCTATGGCACACTTTAGCTGTGTCACAATGAGAATTACACTGCATTGCTCTATAAATATAAATCCTGAAGCAATTCTCTCTTTTGACCACTAGATGGCGCATCTTGCATAAATGTACAAGCAGTGTATAACCTGTCCATGTGGCTAATAATATAATTTTAACATGTGCTTCTAATATATGTAACTTTGCATAAATCAGGTTGAAATATACCCATATATAACAGTCTAGTGCTTGTAATAAACAGTTGCTCCGAACAGTACAATAGTCCTAGGGTTTTTCGCTATTTTCACTGCTCTCAACACATGTTGCTTTGAAAGTCTAATTACAACAAAACTATTGCACAAAATCTACTAAAACTTTCTCCTGCAACTGCTCTAGATGTTTAGGAATCTTTCTAGTACAGTTTAGTAAGAATGAGAATGGTTTAAAGTACATACCTACAAAAATACACGAACAGGAAGACATATGACCATGCTTCTTTATGACTAAAATGAGTTTCACTTAGTCACATGATGCATGTGGCCTTCTATAGACTCTGTTCGGGTACCCTCTCTGCCATCTACTGGTTGTTTTATAGAATAGCAGGATATCAAAAAAATAACGATAAAATAAATGAATGTAGGCTATGAGGTGCCTGTTTTGTCTTTCATGTGATACCCCAGCCCGTCACATACACTTGCAGAGCACTTGAAGCACAAGTTCTAGTTGACACTTTTCCAATTTATAGCAAATTTGCATGGCAAGTCTCTAGCAAGAACAAATTTGCAGTGGTGAGTCTACAGCAAGAACTCTGCAAGTCTACAGCATAAAAATTCAGCCACAGTGACCCCTGTGGTGGGATAACTATTGTACAACATAACTGAACCAGAACTTGTTTGCAAAGACAGTTGATTCAGACGAGTCATGCAATGGGGACTTGCCCTTACGTTTTTCACGTTTTTTCTTAACTGCGTATGCGCCGGGCGCCTACATTTGCCAGTGTGCATAGCGGCTAAGTACGCCGTACGGGCCTATTGATTTTGACGTGGACGTAAACGACGTAAATCGCTATTCGCGGACGACTTATGCAAATGACGTAAACATTACAAATCTCGAAGGGGGAACGGCGGCCATACTTTAACATTGCTATTCCATGTAATAGATGGAATAACTTTAGGCCTGATAATGGCTTACGGAAACGGCGTAAATGTACTGCGGCGGTCGGGCGTACGTTCGTGAATCGGCGTATCTACTAATTTACATATTCTACGCCGACCGCAATGGAAGCGCCACCTAGCGGCCATCCGAAATATTGCAATCTAAGATAGGACGGCGCAAGCCGTCGTATCTTAGATATGTTTAAGTGTATCTCTGTTTGAGCATACACTTAAACATAAGTCGGCGTAGATTCTGAGTTAGGTCGGCTTATCTACTGATAAGCCGGCCTAACTCTTACTGAATCTACCTAAAAGAGCAAAAGAAGTGTCTTTACTACAAGCTTTAGGAAACTGCAGAGAATATAGTTGTGCAAATTGGCCAGCAGCAGAATATTTTTAAAAAGAGAAAATTGGATGAAATGTACTTAAATAAAAGAACACAAGCAGGTGCTTTACCACTAGAAAAAAGAGAACACAGATGACACAGCAGTGTAAAAACTGGCCAGCAGCAGGACAGTTTTATTGAGCAAGGCTAGGCCCTATTTAGGCAAAGAACACAGGCTGGGGCTTGGATACTGCAGAAAATACAGCTGTGTCAAATTGAAAAACAGTAGGACGGTTTTTATCAAGGATATTAGGGCTAACTAGTGCAGGTCTAACTTTGTGTTTATCTATGGGGATAAGGGGGGTAGGATGAATCTAAGTGATTCAACGTAAGTTGGCAGGAGTGAGTGCGCACTGTGTGAAAAATCTGACTCTGTGCAACAGAAGTGAACTAAGCTAAAGCAGCAGCCATGAAAAGGAAAGTTTATAGTCATACATTAGGTGAACACTGTACTTCCAACTAGTTTTGTTGTGTAACAGTGGTCTGTCTCATGCTGGACTGCATGGTCAGGACGTGTACTCCATTTATGCCTGGACAGGGAGTGGTTCCCTTAGGCACACTAAGGTACTCCTCTCCCAAGATTTCTAGGGGTATCCTGGGACTATGAACATTTCTTTTGCTCCTCCCTTAGCATGATCTCACCTTTTCACCTAGCCCCTGTTCTGCAGTTGCTCCTCCATGTACCCACTAGAGGTCTTACAACAGAGTCCCACAGAAGCCCACGCTCACACAAGTCCATTGCCAGGAGAAGTTCACCATAGAATTTAGGAAAAGGAAGATTTCGGAAGCAAAAAGCCTTTTTTAATGCTTTACTGATACATTTTTCCTGATCACAGATGACAGTCCAACACCTTTGTTGCAAACAATACATAGAGAGTGCCTGAGTTGAGAACTAACCCATATATTACAGGGGTGTAAAAGAAAAGTGACACATGCTGCAGAGATGGTAGAGCTGCTCGCCCCGGAAATAATAGATACCGTATTTATCGCGGTATAACGCGCTCCCGCGTATACCGCACACCCCTAAAGTCGCCCCCAATCCTGTGGAAAAAAAGTTTTTTTGTTTATTTGTACTTACAGCTTTGGTGTCTTGCCCGGCGTCCATCGGCGGCCTCCTCGGGTCCAGCGTCCTTCTGCGGCTTCGGGTGTCCTCTTCGGCGGGTCCGGCATGCGTCTTCGGCGGGTCGGGTGTCCTCTTCGGTGGGTCGGGTGTCCTCTTCGGCGGGTCGGGTGTCCTCTTCGGCGGGTCCGGCGTCCTTCTGCGGCGTCCTCGCGTCCTCCCCGCTCGTTTCCCGCCACGAGTTTGAATACTGCTCCGGCATATACCGAGCGCAGTACACTCGTGAATCTTCGGGCAGGCTCGGCAACTGTCGTGCTGACGTCCTGTACGCTCAGGACGTCAGTGCGAGAGGCGTCTAATGTACCATCGAATGTGATATTTTACCACTACATTTGTTTTTATACATTGTAACTTCTATACACTGTGACATCCAAGCCTTTTTTTGAGTTAATAAATAATTTTTTTTATATAGCAACCAGTATTTTACTGCTTTGACATTGCTGCCTAAAAGCCCCACAAAAAACGGGGAAACCTTTCCATTATCATATATTACAGGGGTTGCCCAGAGTCCTGCACCCCTAGGGGGTTCATTTACACTTGTGGTTGAGGGGTGGATAAAATCAGTGCCTTAGCAATAGTTTTACCACACCCACCTTAAAATAACAGGGCAGCTGGATGAAGTTATACATATGCCCATGCTACCACACTTTGTTTCATGGCCATTCAAATAAATGGGGCTGCACTGCAGCTTCAAGCTGAACATTAGGCTCATGGTTACAGTGCGTTATTCCCATTCGAAAATCTTGTTTGGCTTTCAAAAAAAAAGGATGTGTCAGCCGTTTCGGCACCACTGTCTGAAACGTGAACCACCACCAATTACATTTTAGAAATCAATGAAAGTGTACATGATCCAAGATAGACAATAGCCTACATCCTGCTGTGGCTTGGTTTTTCCCATAAAGACCAAACCCTGGTGGCTCCCCAGCCAAAACGATTAATGTCCTGACCTCCTATTAAGGGTGTTCCACTGCCGGCAGAAGCTTGGCTGACATTAACTGTGAGTGCCCCCTGTCTGTCGCTGGCATCCTACCTATGGGGCCTTTAGGGGAACCTAAGTCACCTACACTGCCTATCAATCTAAATGGTCCTGAACCTATACTATTCTATTCATTCTGGTCATGGCTCTTGTGGCCATAAAGGGGAATTACATTTGGCATACTACAGCATTTTCTTTTCAAACAATGCAGCAGCTGCTGAAAACACAACTGCGAACAAAAGACAGTTGCAAGAATAGATGGCCAGTAACAAGTGAATGCTCCACTTTGAGAACCCCTAAGATACTACAAAACAAAAGCGACCGAAAATACACTAAGTTACTAAAAGTATTGGGACGCCTGCCTTTACACACACATGAGTTTTAATGGTATCCCATATACAGTTTTCACATACACACAGTAACATCTACACTATATAGTATACACCAGGGGTCTCCAAACTTTTTAAACAAAGGGCCAGTTTATTGACCTTCAGACTTTAGGGGGGCCGGATTATGGCCAGTAGTAGTGTAAATTTTCTTGGCATCGGTGGGAGTAAACATCACCATAATTGGTATTGGGGGAGAAGCAGTGCCCCATCATTGGTTTAATTGGATGGAACAGTGCCCCTTTATTGGTAACATTGGGAGGGGAGGAATAATACCCCTTTATCTGTATCATTGGAAAGCAATAATGCTCCATCATTAGTATCAGTGGGAGGAATAGTGTCCCATTATTGGTGTCAGGGGGGGATAGTGTACTTTATTGCTGGTGTCAGTTGGCAGAATAGTGTCTTGTATCTTTGGGAGTAATGACTCAAGGGCCGGATAAAGGCAAGCAACGGGCCGCATCCGGCCCCAGGGCTGCAGTTTTGAGACCACTGGTATACACACACTGGGCCAGATTCAGAAAAGAGATACGACGGCGTATCTCCTGATACGCCGTCGTATCTCTGAGTGCGGTCGGTTGTATCTATGCGCCTGATTCAGAGAATCAGTTATGCATAGATATCCCTAAGATCCGACAGGTGTAAGTGTCTTACACCGTCATATCTTAGGCTTCATTTTCTGGCTGGCCGCTAGGTGGCGCTTCCGTTTGTTTACGCGAGGAATATGCAAATTACTATTTACGTTGATTCAGAAACGAACGACCGCCCGGCGCTTTTTTTTTACGCCGTTTGCGTTCGGCTTTTTCCGGCATAAAGTTACCCCTGCTATATGAGGGGTATATGCGGCGTATCCTATGTTAAGTATGGCCGTCGTTCCCGCGCCGAGTTTTGAAATTTTTACGTCGTTTGCGTAAGTCGTTCGCGAATACGGCTGTATGTCATTTATGTTCACGTCTAATCCAATACGTCCTTGCGACGTAATTTGGAGCAATGCACACTGGGATATTTTACTGACGGCGCATGCGCCGTTCAAAAAAAACTTGAAAAACGCAGGGTCAAGTAAAATTTAAATAAAACACGCCCCCAACATCCCCATTTGAATTACGCGGCCTTACGCCGCAACACATACGTTACGCCGCCGTAAATAAGGCGCAAGTTCTTTCTGAATACAGAACTTGCGCCCAAAGTTACATTGGCGTAACGTATCGGAGATACGTTACGCCGGCAGATAGATACACTAATCTATATGAATCCGGCCCACTCTGTATATGCTACACATACAGTATATCATTTTATTCAGAATCAGAATGATAAGTGTACTTCTTTACAACTGGAAAAGTATATTGAAAAAAAAAAAAACTGCTTAATTAGATTTTGCTTTGTTTAACATGGATAATGCAATATCGTATTTTTAGTTCTTTTGCATGCAGACATCCAGAGAAAAATATTTAATTAAATTATCTGCATGCTCTGGCAATATAATATATATGATTATTAGGGAGGCCAGAATCAGCAGTAAGCCAACATAAACAAGCATATTATGTAATGTCTGAGTAGGCCTATTTTGGGTATATAAACATTGCTGACCAGAAGTATACAAGTCACATTTTCCTTTTAATGACTGTCTGGTAATTAAAGTGGAAATCCAGACAAACAGCTAAATATGCAGCTGAAATAAAGTGTAATTCTGTTTAGCTAGTCTTGTGATGTATACTTATCTGCCATGCTGCATAGCTAAGAACCTCACTTATTTTTTGGTAAATTTGTACAGCTTCCTAGGTGACCTACCTGCTGATAAGAGAGTGATAAGGGAGGTACTGATATATTGTCCAGGGAACAGACTGGAGATGGAGATGGCATGAGAAGCTTCAAATCTGGACCCTGAAACTGGGGTGTCATCTGCCTGGCTATACACTGTATAGTGAGTGCCCAAATCGTAACACTAGCTGAACAGAGTTACAACTCATTAGGGAGGTGAAACAGTAAACATATATGTAATTAAATGGCTTATTTGGCTGTATACCCGCTATTAAATTTTAAAGCAGATCTTAAAGCAGTAGTAAACCACTGAAAAAAAATAAATAAATAAATAAAACCTGCAAGACAATGGCATAATGTGCTAGTATGCATCGCAAATACCTCATCCTTCAATTTTGATTTTAAATGTCCTTATTTCTTCTGAGAAATCCTCACTTCTGGTTCTTCTGTCTGTAACTAAACACAGTAATGCAAGGCTTTCTCCCTGGTGTGGAGTGTCGTGCTCGCCCCCTCCCTTGGACTACTGGAGAGTCACGACGCCCACTAACACACAGATCTGCAACGTAGAGAGCGTCCTGACTCTCCCGTAGTCCAAGGGAGGGGGCGAGCACGACACTCCACACCAGGGAGAAAGCCTTGCATTACTGTGTTTAGTTACAGACAGAAGAACAGGAAGTGAGGATTTATCAGAAGAAATAAGGACATTTAAAAGCAAAATTAAAGGATAAGGTAAGTGAAGGAGGACTGCACTAAGGTAAAGGAAGCTATTTAGGGAAAACATTTTTTACCTTTACAACCCCTTTAACCCTATGTGTGGATTTGGAACCCCACTGCAATGGTATTTTTATACTTTAAAAGCAGATGTCTCTTGTAGATCCATCATTGGATTCAAAGCAATGATAGCTCTTAGAGAAAGCCAGATGCAATTAACAGCAATTTGGAATCTCCCAACTGTTCTTTTTATAACCGGCTTTGTTAGTCCAAAGAACTGTTTAGATGAAAACTATCAGGTACAAAGAGTTTGTTTTAAAGATTTTTTTTTTTTGCTAAAGTTATCCAAAGTTCACAGCATATTTAAAAGGTGATTTAAAAGAAAAAAAGGAGATTCCATTTCCTTTTCCGAGGATTTTGCCAACAAAGTGTCTGTTAAAGATGAGTCGATGTGTTCACTACAAATCACAGTGACGTCTAGCTAGCCTTGCTCTGCAAATAATTTTAAATAGGATGATCTTAAAGAGGAAGGGAAAGCAAGATACTGTTTTAAAGTAAGGAGCCGCTGAATTCACTAAATATAACCAATGAACTAATTTCTTTATCCTGGGAGAAAAGCTAATGTGTGATCCAGGATTGGGTACCTTGAAGATATAGGGCCAGATTCTCAGTGGAGATACGACGGCGTATCTCCAGATACGCCATCGTATCTCTGCGTTGCGCCGTCGTATCTATGCGCCTGATTCTTAGAATCAGTTACGCATAGATATATGTTAGATCCAACAGGCGTAAGAGACGCTTACGCCGTCGGATCGTAACTGCATATTTACGCTGGCCGCTAGGTGGCGCTTCCGTCGAATTCCGCGTTGAGTAGGCAAATTAGCTAGATACGCGAATTCCCGAACGTACGCCCGGTCGACGCAGTAAAGTTACGCCATTTACGTTAGGCTTTTCCCGGAGTATAGTTACCCCTGCTATATGGTGGCGTAAGTGCGGCGTAACAATGTTAAGTATGGCCGTCGTTCCCGCGTCGAAATTTGAAAAAGTTACGTCGTTTGCGTAAGTCGTCCGTGAATGGGGCTGGACGTCATTTAAGTTCACGTCGAAACCAATGACGTCCTTGCGGCGTACTTTGGAGCAATGCACACTGGGAAATTCCACGGACGGCGCATGCGCCGTTCGGGAAAAACGTCAATCACGTCGGGTCACAGTACATTTACATAAAACACGCCCCCCTGATCCAAATTTGAATTAGGCGGGCTTACGCCGGCCGATGTACGCTACGCTACGGAGCAATTGCTTTGAGAATACAGCACTTGCCCGTCTAAGTTGCGGCGGCGTAACGTAAATCGGATACGTTACGCCGCCGCAGAGATACGCCGCTGGACGAGAATCTGGCCCATATTGTATACAGGTGAAAAACTCGAAAAATTTGAATATCGTGCAAAAGTTCATTTATTTCACTAATGCAACTTAAAAGGTGCAAAGCAAGATAGTTCAAGCCGTGATTTGTCATAATTGTGATGCTTATGGCTTACAGCTCATGAAAACCCCAAATCCACAATCTCAGAAAATTTGAATATTACATGCAATCAATAAAACAAGGATTGTACATAGAACAATATCAGACCTCTGAAAGCTATAAGCATGCATATGTACTCACCAGGGTGCTTCAATAGCGGCCTTCAGCTCTTCTGCATGGTTCGGTCTCATGCCTCTCATATTTCTCTTGGCAATGCCCCATAGATTCTCTATGGGGTTCAGGTCAGGCCAGTTTGCTGGCCAATCAAGCACAGTAATCCCACGGTCATTGAACCAGGTTTTGGCAGTGTGGGGCAGGTGCCAAGCCCTGCTGGAAAATAAAGTCAGCATCCCCATAGAGCTCATCTGGGGATGGAAGCGTGAAGTGCTCCAAAATCTCCTGGTAGGCGCCTGCGTTGACCCTGGACTTAATGAAGCACAGTGGACCAACACCAGCAGATGACATGGCTCCCCAAATCAACACAGACTGTGGAAACTTCATACTGGACTTCAAGCATCTTGCAGTGTGTGCCTCTCCCTTCTTCCTCCATACTCTGGCTCCATGGTTTCAAATGAGATGCAAAATTTGTTCTTATCAGAAAAGAGAACTTTGGACCACTGAGCAACAGACCAGGGGTTTTTCTTTAGCCCAAGTAAGACGCTTCTGACGTTTGTTGTTCAGGAGTGGCTTGACAAGACGAATACGACATTTGAAGCCCATGTCCAGGATCCGTCTGTATGTGGTGGCTCTTGATGCACTGACTCCAGCCTCAGTCCACTTCTTGTGACAGTCCCCAACACTTCTGAATGGCCTTTTCCTGACAATCCTCTCCTGGCTGCGGTCATCCCTGCTGCTTGTGCACCTTTTTCTTCCACACTTTTCCCTTCCACATAACTTTCTATTAATGTGCTTTGATACAGCACTTTGGGAACATCCAACTTCTTTTACAATTACCTTTTGAGGCCTTTTCCTCTTTATGGAGGGTGTCAATGATGCTTTTCTGCACAACTGTCAGGTCAGCAGTCTTTCCCTTGATTGTGATTCCTATTGAACCAGACTGAGAGACCATTTAAAGGCTCAGGAACCCTTTGCAGGTGTTATGGCTTAATTAGCTGATTAGAGTGGGACACTTTGGGCCTAATCCACAAAAGGGATACCCCCGGCGTATCTACTGATACGCCGTCGTATCCCTGTCTATCTATGGAACTGATCCACAGAATCAGTTTCACATAGATAGGCAGAAGATCCGACATGTGTAAGGGACTTACACTGTCGGATCTTAGGATGCAGTACCGCAGCCGCCGCTGGGGGCATTTCTCGTCGAAATGCCGCTTCGGGTATGCAAATTAGCACTTACGGAGATCCACAAAGCTTTTACGCTTCGTTTTTTCTCCGTAAGTATTAGTTTGCCGTCGCAAAATTAGGGCTGCTTTTACAAGGCCTAAACTGTTTACACCTTGTAAAAGTAGACCCTTCTATCCCGCGTCGGTGTCATTTTTTTATTTTTATTTTTTTTTCCCCCCCGCAACTCGTTTTTTTTTTTCTCAAAACCCGGCGCAAAACCGCTCAAAGCACGTCTGGAAAATGACGTTCGGCGGCGGGAGCGCGCCTAATTTAAATGGGACTCGCCCCATTAAATTAGGAACGCCTTGCGCCGGACGGATTTAAGTTACACTGCTCAAAATTTCTAGGTAAGTGCTTTGTGGATCGGGCACTTAGGTAGAGATTTTGCGGCGGTGTAACTTAAACGGAAAAAATACGTTGCGCCAGGTTTTTGTGGATTAGGCCCTTTGAGCCTAGAATATTTCACCTTTTCACAATATTCAAATTTTCTGAGATTGTGGATTTGGGGTTTTTATGAGCTGTAAGCTATAATCATCACAATTATGACAAATCACGGCTTGAACTATCTTGCTTTGCACGTAATGAGTCCATCTCATAGTTTCACCTTTTAAGTTGCATTAGTGAAATTAATAAAATTTTGCACGATATTCTAATTTTCACCTGTATGTCTCCATTCCTTTCTCATGCTGATAGCACAGCTTAACCAAAACAAAAATAAGGTTCTGGTGACTGACAACAAAATCTTAAATTGTTTACTACCCCAACACTTGATATTCCTGATGTGTGCCTGCTGTACCATTTACTTGAATGAGGAAGTATCCTATTCTCTTTGTATTGCTTTATTTATGTGAAATCACTGGTGTTTCTTCTGGTTCCTCTGCTTTCCTATATAAAACTGACCACATTAAGCAGCACACCGTGGTCAGTTTTCCATCTGTGCTGGGAACTCAGCCTACTCTACTCCAAAGATCAGACTTGTCCTGACACGCCCCCTCTGCACAGCCTTTTATTGGGGAGATATGTGTGCTGCTGTTTCTCCTCCCCTCCCAGCTTGTATGCAGCTGAGAACAGAGGGAATGTTATTACTTATAAAAAAAGAGGGGGGGGAGTATTTATAATGTTTTTTTTTGTATCTATACACAAAAGTTTTGCCTTTCGTTTCTATTTTAAACTGAAAGCATGTTTTACAAGTTGATCATTTACAAACACTTTAACCACTTCCCTTCCGCCCATCGTCAAATTACATCCACAGATGGGATCTCCAATCCTGGGTGGACGTCATATGACATCCTAGGCTTCCCGGCCATCTAGGGGGCACACCCATGGCATCACGCGGTACCTGGTGTGTGTGCCTGGCAGCCGCGATGTCCGCCGGCAATCACGGTAGGACCGTGGATCTGTGTGTGTAAACACACAGATCCACGGTCCTGTCAGGTGAGGAGACCGATGTGTGTTCCCAGTACAGAGGAACACACATTGGTCTCCTCCCCCTGTGTGTCCCCTACAGTTAGAATCACACACTAGGGAACAAATTAACCCCTTCAGCGCCCCCTAGTGTTAACCCCTTCCTTGCCAGTAACATTTATACAGTAATCAATGCATTTTTATATGAATGGTCCCAAAAATGTGTCAAAAGTGTCCAATCTGTCAGTCGCAATGTCACGATCACAATAAAAATCGCAGATCGCCGCCATTACTAGTAAAAAAAAAAATGCAATCAAACATACCCTAATTTTTTTTACCAAACATATGTAGAAGAATACGTATCGGGCTAAACTGAGGAAAAACATTTTTTTATAGGTTTTTGGGGGATATTTATTATTGCAAAAAGTAAAAAATATAGAATTTTTTTCAAAATGTACGTTCTATTTTTGTTTATAGCGCAAACAATAAAAAAGGCAGAGGTGATTAAATACCACCAGAAGAAAGCTCTCTTTGTGGTAAAAAAAAAGTCAATTCTATTTGGGAGCCATGTCGCACGACCGCGCAATTGTCAGTTAAAGTGACGCAGTGCCGAATCGCAAAAAGTGCTCTGGTAAGGAAGGGGGTACATTTTTTCAGGGTTAATACTGTAACAATCTATCACCTCTCTGTTCTTTTTAAAGCCAAAGGAAAAAACAAAATATTTTAGTGGGTGTCCCTCCACACTGCAAGGGTTGACTGCTCTCCTATTCATCATTACCCTAGGCTAGGGATCTCCAAACTATGGCCCTCTAGCTGTTGCAGAACTACACATCCCATTAGACATTGTAAAACTCTGAGGCCCCGTACACACGACCAAGTTTCTCGGCAGAATTCAGTCAGAAACTCGATCGGAGCCGTATTCTGCCAAGAAACCCGGTCGTGTGTACACTTTTGGCCGAGGAAACCAACGAGGAACTCGTCGAGCCAAATAGAGAACATGTTCTCTATTTCCTCGTTAGTCAATGAGGAAACTTGGCTCGCCGAGATCCTCGGCAGCTTCACAAGGAACTCGACGAGCAAAACGATGTGTTTTGCCCGTCGAGTTTCTCGGACGTGTGTACGGGGCCTGACATTCACAGACATGACTAGGCATGATGGGAATTGTAGTTCTTAAACAACTGGAGGGCCATAGTTTGGAGATCCCTGCCCTAAGCAAAGAAGAAAGTCAACCCTTGCATTGCAGAAGGTGACCCACTGCAAGGGTAACATTTTTCATTCCCCGAAGTTCGGCTTTATCACAAAACAAAAGCGTATACTGACACCATTCATAAACTTTACGTTTAGTAAACATAGGTCTAAGAGAGTTTGGGGCAAGCAGGGACATGACCCGTACCGATACTGCCAATACTCCAGGATTTGTTGTGGTTTAGGATCCTTGCTGTTTCTGTTGAGTTGAGTATTTACTGCTCATACAATTGGCAGAATTCCAGGGCAGACAAACCTATTATGTGCACGCATATTTCACAATCAGTGCCCTGGGCCAGTGCTGTATTATAGGAAGAAAAAAAGGGGAAAAAACAGATGTTTCTTCTTAGGACACAAAAAAAAGTAATTTGTATATTTTGTATGCCGAACAGGTCAGGTTGTTCTGATTTAGACGAAAGTAATACTAATGAAAATATTTGGGTTTACTAATTTTCTCCATAAGCAAAGGGGTCAACTGAGATACATAGGAAGCTCCTGAAGAGGACAATTATATGACTCAGAACACATTTATCTGCTACCGATGAGGAATTTGATGAATCCACAGACAGAATGTGATATCTGCCATTTCAACATAAGCTTATACGTGTGGTAAAATGACTTCATACATTTACTTTAAGAGACATATGATTAAAATGGTTAATCATTTTTACAGCCAAGTGATAGAACCCAGTCATTCACAAGCCTATAAAAATTATTTAACAGTGGATGTAAAACATGTATCTCACAGGATGGATATAATGCTTTCATTATAAACACAATTATTATTCTTATAATGAATTAAAATACTGTGGTGTCTAATAATATCCAAAAGCCAGAAAATGTCAAAAAATGATTGCCAAAAACCTAAAAGAGTAATGCAACCTAAAGGGGATACACTATATTGTCAAAAGTATTGGGACACCTGCCTTTACATCAGGGGTGCCCAACCTTTTGAAGAGCAAGGGCCACATAAGCAAGTTGGTAACCATTCGAGGGCCACAATGAGCGGAGCGGGCGGATGATAGGTCACGGCTACTCTATAGGCCCTCCGATCCGCTCAGATGAAAGGGGACGAATTCCCTTCTGTAGGCAGGTGTAAACAGGCATCTGTCGCTCTATAGAGGTGAATTAAGGGTCCCATTTGGTCGGGCTGATCGTGTGAAAAGGGCCTAAGACTGCTTTCACACTGATGTGCTGCGGTTTACCCAAACCGCGGGTGCAGCGTCGTGCACCTGTGTCTATCCTGCGGGTTAGTTGAACTTTGCCCCCGGGCCACTGGTTGGCCACCCCTGCTTTACATGCTCATGAACTTTAATGTCATCCCAGTCTTAAGCTGGATACACAATATACAATTTTCTTTAGATTTACCAAAACCATATAATATGAGGTCAAATCTTAACAGTTTCAATTTGTATGCAATCAGGCAGGCCCTTGCACTATATGGTTTTGGGAAATCCAACAACAAAAGTTGTGTAGTGTGTATTCAGCTTTAGTCTGTAGGATTCAATATTGAGTTGGTCCACCCTTTGCAGCTATAACAGCTTCAACTCTTCTGGGAAGGCTGTCGACAAGGTTTAGGAGTGTGTCTATGGGAATGTTTGACCCTTCTTCCAGAAGTGCATTTGTGAGGTCAGGCACTGATGTTGGATAAGAAGGCCTGGCTCGCAGTCTCCACTCTAAATTATCCCAAAGTTTTTCTATAGGGTTGAGGTAAGGACTCAACTGTGCAGGCCGGTCAAGTTCCTCCACCCCAAACTCGCTCATCCATGTCTTTATGGACCTTGCGTTGTGCACTGGTGCGCAGTTATATTGGAACAGGAAGGGGCCATCCCCAACCTGTTCTCACAAAGTTGGGAGCATGAAATTGTCCAAAATGTATTGGTATGCTGATGCCGTAAGAGTTCCCTTCCCTGGAACTAAGGGGCCAAGCCCAACCCCTGAAAAACAACTCCACACCATAATCCCCCCTTCACCAAATGATTTGGACCAGTGCACAAAGCAAAGTCCATAAAGACATGGATGAGCAAGTTTGGGGTGGAGAAACTTGACTGGCCTGCACAGAGTCCACAGAGTCGGTAGTAAATAGTAGGTTGGTGAAATGGCTGGGTCTGGATCAGCATTTGTCTCTCAGCACTGTTTTTGTATTTCTGCCCTTGTTATCTTTTTTAAAAAGCCATTGGTCTCTTACTCCTTGGGGGAATCCATGCTGTTTATTTATGTATTTATTGATTTATTTATTTTGCTTGGAGTTCTCGACATCCATACCAGGCCTTCTCGAAGATGAGGCTCTTCTATGTATTTTTTAGGGAGAACCAACAATTTTTTTGTGGGGTTCCCATCAATATCTATATCAGACCCTTATCTAGATTATGGGTCTGGTAAAGAAGGGAATCCCCAACTGCTTTGTTTACAAACCGAAGTAAGCAATAATGAGCTGTCAATTACCTGCTATTTAAACAGAATGTTATTTTGTTAGAAATGTTTAGTTTTGCTGTAGTAGGTTGTATACATTGTACAGATGTGCCACTTCACAGGCCGGTTGAGGGTATCCAGACATTTTATTTAATTATGCTTTTTTTTTTTTCTTGTTGTCCATTAAGAATTATTAAAATTGCTGCTCCATGCTGAACACATTTTTAAATGTGTTTTTCTTTGGTACGTGTTCCCCAAGGCAGTGCCCAGCCCCCCATGCCAATTGTTTGGGAATCCCAAATAACGTCAAGAGAACTCCTTGTAGCGCCATCATTTCTGAGTGCCAGTGTCTGAGTTGGGGGCTTTATTTTGCAAGGACCCCTTTTTCAATTTTTTGCCAAGGTTATGTTTGGGTTTAGGACTTTCTTTTTTTGAAATTATTGTTGAATTGCTATTACTGGCATTGTTGCTTCAACAAGACAGGGACAGCATTAAAATAAAAAATAAAACATTTTTTTAGATGCCTTTTCAAAAGAAGACCTCTGATTATAGGCTTGCCTGACCCTGCTTTTTTTAAACGGGATTTCCTTAATTTAATTGTAGCTATGGCAATAGGGGATAAATATGTGGTGCTTTGGTGTACACAACTATACCGCACAGGTGCTGCAAATAAAGGACACATTTGCCTGTGTCGGCAACAGGTGTCTTCTGCCAAAATCCCATTGTTATGGAAGGGCAGTCAGACTATGCCCTTATTTTTTTCTCTTGCAGCTATACCTACAATGTTATAGCTCCAGCCTATATAAGAAAATGCAGAAATCATCAAAGTGGGTCATTTTGGGCCCTCTCTTGGATTATGGAAGTAGATTCCCTCTATGTGTGCTGGAGTAAAAAAGAGGAAAAAAAGGGCACATTAACAGCACTCTAAAAGAAAATGGCTGCTATTTGCCTTTAAAGAGGAGGAATGCCTGCCTTTTGCTGCTGACATCTTTCATTAAGCTCATTGGTGCATAGTCTTAGCAAGAGCAATCCTTGCTAGTCAGAGAGATCATTTCATCTTATAGGAGGCTAGAGAATCAGAGTCATTTCTGAATCTTAGTATATTCAAATTAGCTTTCTGGACCTGATTAAATTTCATTTGGATAATTTGCATTGCTCTAGTTGTGGGATCTATTGTTTCCATGTGGACCTGAAATTCAGCCCGTCTGTTATTTGCACATTGCCGTATTTGCTCATAGTGCTAAATTGTTTGCTTTATAAGTTTGTTTTGAGAACCCTATTGCTACCCCCCTGTGCAAAGGCCACTTAATATCCATGCAACTAAAAACTCTGAGGCCCCGTACACACGTCCGAGAAACTCGACGAGCAAAACACATCGTTTTGCTCGTCGAGTTCCTTGTGAAGCCGCCGAGAATCTCGGCGAGCCAAGTTTCCTTATTGACTAACGAGGAAATAGAGAACATGTTCTCTATTTGGCCCAAAGAGATCCTCGTCGGTTTCCTCGGCCAAAAGTGTACACACGGCCGGGTTTCTCTGCAGAATACGGCTCCGATCGAGTTTCTGGCTGAATTCTGCCGAGAAACTCGGTCGTGTGTACGGGGCCTCATATAGGCCTCAAATTTTGAACAATAGCAACTAGAATACCCCACCATCCATAGCTCTCACCCCTCTGCACCTAGAGTACCCCATCCACAGCTCTCACACCTCTGCACCCAGAATACCACCATCCACACCTCTCACCCCTCTGCACCCAGAGTACCCCATCCACAGCTCTCACACCTCTGCACCCAGAGTACCCCATCCACAGCTCTCACACCTCTGCACCCAGAATACCCCCATTTACAGCTCTCACCCCTCTGCATCTAGAATACCCCCCATCCACAGCTCTCAAGCCTTTACACCCAGCAGTCTTCTTGCTTCCTATCCATAGCATTCTTTCCTGTGTCCAGCACTCCACATTCCTGCTCTCACCATGGGTGCTGCATGTTCCAAAATCCCTTTTAGGGCCCTGCTTGCTCTCCTTACAGAAGTCAACCTGGCTCTACTTAGCATCTGCCAGCACAGCCTTTATTTTTCAAACACACAGACACAGCAGCACACTCCTTGCATTGCCTCCCTTTTGCAGAAGTGTGCAATAGACCATGGCCAGCAAGTGGTGTTGCTACCCTGGGTCAAGCCAGAGGGTACACACACAGGAGGGAATCAGATGTCAGCAGAACAGGGAAGGGGATTGGTTCAATGGGGCAATTACATAATGATGCCCTGTGTCTGTGTTTCTTCCTGCAGCAGCTAAAAGCCAAGGGGAAGGAGAGAAACCGTCTTTCAGTGGCTGCAGAAAGAAACACAGACACAGGGCATCTTTCTGTAATTTCATAGCCACACTGATACCTCTGCAGTCCGGGCCCCCCTGTGTGCATGGGCTCCCTTCATAAGGACCAGTGGTACCCCCCTATCGGCGGCCCTGATCTTAGTTGTGGAAGTGTAGCTTTGTAGCACTGATATGTAAACTAAATTCCCAAGTGCAGCCTGCTATTTAAACTGCCTAATGTATTACTAGTAAAGTATTGTGTTCTTCTGCACTTCTGGATTGGAATGGATAATGCATGAAATTAATTGAAAACTCTTGCTTGTATTCCTAAGCCAGATAAACATTCCATGAATGATTTGTTACGACAGTTTAAAATATATCTGCTAATAACTTATTAAAGTCACTACTCATTAATGTGCTCATTTATTGTCAAGCATGTAGATCTTTAATGAAAATTATGAATGTTCAGATTTAACACATGCTGGGTAATCATTGAAAAGAAAAACGATTTAATCACTATTTAAGCAAAAAAAAAATCAAACAAGTATATTTGCAGCATACAAAACAAAATATTGAAAAGTACTATTTGAACTGAAATACATTCAAAGTAAGTCATCATTGTGTGCACATACTGTACTGTATGTGTTCATTGTTTTGTCTGCAAAATGATTTGTAATTCTGGTCAGTCAGTCTGACCTACATACCACTTGAACACTACAGAGTAAATATAATGATGGCTGTATTTTGGCACAAGTACAGGTTTTAGATAGTTGAAAGGCATTTCTGAAACCTTCAAGAGTCATTTAAAGCTTACTGCACCTGATTTTTTATCCCCAATTATCTTGCATTTTACCAAAATAATAAAATGTCAGCGAAACATGCTAATTTTCATAAAAAATTTAGGAAACAAAAACTCTAAAGCAGTAACATTGCTTTGGTAAGTTGCAGAGTAATCCTACAAGGGGCCAGATCCACGTAGCACGGCGCTTCTTTACGTCCGGCGTAGTGTATCTCAGATACACTACACCGCCGTAACTTACAGCGTATTTCCCGTATTCTCAAAGAATTTGCGCCGTAAGTTACGGCGGCGTAGTGTAACTGTGTCGGTGTAAGGGCGTGCAATTCAAATGGATGAGATGGGGCGTGTTTTATGGTAATACGTCTTGACCCAACGTAAATGACGTTTTTTCTGAACGGCGCATGTGCCGTCCGTGGGGGTATCCCAGTGCGCATGCTCCAAATTAACCCGCAACAAGCCAATTCTTACGACGTGAACGTCATTCTACGCAAAGCCCTATTCGCAAACGTTTTACGCAAATGACGTACACAACGGAAAATTTGACGCTGGCCCGACGTCCATACTTAACATTGGCTACGCCTCATATAGCAGGGGTAACCTTACGCCGAAAAAAGCCTTACGGAAACTACGTAAGAAAAAATGCGCCGGCCGGACGTACGTTTGTGGATTGGCGTATCTAGCTAATTTGCATACTCTTTGCGGAAATCGACGGAAACGCCACCTAGCGGCCAGCGTAAATATGCACCTTAGATCCGACGGCGTACTAAGACGTACGCCAGTCGGATCTAGCCCAGCTTCAGGCGTATCTTGTTTTGTGGATACAAAACAAAGATACGCCGGAGCAAACTAGAAGTTGCGCGACGTATCAATAGATACGCCAGCGTAAACGCTTTGTGGATCTGGCCCAACGTGTATATCACAAGATTTGGCTGAGCACATTTACAAATCCTTGAGAGCACAAGGACAATATGACAGCTTGGCTAGCAGAATTCAGATGTTCTGCAGGCCATCTTATGTAATTCTTGCTTTATAGGTTTTTATTAGTGGCAGCATAGCTCCCAACTGTCCCTGATTTTGAGGGACTTTTCTGATTTGGAACAAAAATCCCTCTTTTTTCCTCATTTGTCCCTCATTTTTGTCTGATCTATATATTTGTCTTTCAAAAAGTGTTTCCCAGTACTAAACCTCTAAATTGTTGCATGTGTACATTTTAAAAGCCAGTAAACGGCAATAGTAGTGGTAAAAAAAAAGCACTTGTGGGCTTAAATGATCTTTTTTTTTATAGTTCTCCTTTAAGATGGTGTGTCGGGTGTGTGTCCTATGCCTACATAATGTTGCTAAGAGGTGTCCCTCATTCCCATCTCAAAAGATTATGAGGGATGTGTATGATATGTGTAGCGCCTGTGTACTTTCAGTCCAGGTGCTATCTTAAATTTAGAGGGGGATGAGAGAGTTAGTTTACTCTCATCCGGCTAATTTAGTTAAATTAGGCCTCTACTCTAGCTGGGCTGTACTGCCAGTTCATTTTGTGTTCCAAAGATACCTTTCCATCTCTGGGCGACAGATGGCAGCAGTGGAGTTCAGTTTTGAAGCGCCTCTTACCAGCAGCCAATCAGAGGAGTTTCTCCCTCGCGGGCCATGCTGGGGGAGGGTACTTCTAGAGCGGACGCCGTCTGCTCTGGTGTCTGTTCCTGGTGCGGCACTCACCTTTAGGGTGTGCGCACATCCCGGCCCCGGCGATATGGCCTACCAGGCTGGGGCGCATGTGCTACGCAGAGTTCTCGGTTCTGGGCCCTCATGGCCTGGAGCAATTGAAGCTATGGCGGGGCCCCAGTCATCCAATGGGTCTCCAAAATTCTGAAGAAGATCCCATGCAAGTTGTGCTGTTCGATGGGGAGTCAGTCTGAGGTGGGCCCGGAGGCAGGCGCTCCAACAGGGCCTACACAATTCATCGGGGATCGAGGTGACAGTTTGTTTGATGGCAACCTGTCAGTTGGTGACCATTTGAGAGACTACCTGAGGGAGATTCAGGCACTAATCTACCAAAGAGGATTTTCCTCACTACCTATGCTCTGGAGAAGGGACCTGTGGCAGAGGCCCCATTTTGACTTGTCAGTTCTATTGAGTCTGTGGCAGAGACTTAATTTCTCCTCAAAGTTCCGAGTGATACCCTAGCTGCCAGGTCGCTGTGAGAGGCCTGTCCAGGTAGACTATACCCATTCCGGCTGGAGGGTGACGAAGGGTTAGAGTCCCATTGGAAGCAGGATTGTTTCCGCCATCCATAGGCCTGAATCTGCAAGTTCTCCTTTCACCAATCTATCTCTATCTACCTCAAGTTAATTGTTTGCCGTGTTGGGCAAGAATAAAAGCACAGAGAACGACACTCTGCTGTTTGGACATTCCATCATTTGCTTTCATCATCATCATCATCATCATCATCCCTAGACATATCACAGAGGTAACCTAACATGCCGACCCAATCTAACCAGTGGCTCCTGCGGGGGTAGCGCTACATATGTTTTTTAATTACATAGCAAAACCCAGTATCTGGATCTAAATTGTATACTCAATTCTTACTTCAATTTTCTTACTTTGGGACACAGTAGGAAAATGGTTTGAACACCTGCTGGGTTTTTACTGCTATGAGGGGCTTTGTTAGAGTGAGATTTAACCTCACTTCCTGTTCTACTGGCAACATTTATCCAGACAGGAAGTGCGGGGAAATATCCAACAGCAACAAAAAGTGTTTATTTATAAGAGAAGGGAAAAGCTAAAAATCCTGTCATATGTCATATTATTATTTCTCTCTGTGCCCCTGTTGAAGATTGTACCTCACTATTTGACTGGTAAAATTGTTGTCAGCAGAACAGGAAGTAAGTATAAGTATTATATATTTACATTTTTTGTTTAAACCTCAGGGCTCATAGGCCAAGAGGCTAAGCTTGGGGTGGTAGCAAGGAAGCCAGTTCCATGTGCAGGCCTACCAAGTCCAATTGTAGCGTTGTAATTAGGAGTACACATACAACGAGAGGGTGTGGTATGGAGCTTTTAGGGTACGCCCACATTTAGAGAAGGTTGTGGTGAAGCACGGAAGGGGCCAGCATACAGTAATGTGGTTATTACAAGGAAAGAGGTCTCTACGTCAAAAGTGGGAGAAGGGTTAAGGAAGAAGAAGAGACGAGAAGAGGGAGGAGAAAAAGAGAGAAAACAAATGCTTGTTTTTTTCTAGGATTGAAGAATAAAGCAGCATGGTCCCTCCAGTGGTGCAACAGGTCCCCCATAGCCTCCTCTCTGATGCCCTGTACACGATCAGACAAAACCGATGAAAACGGACTGAAGTTTAGTTCCATCAGTCCAAACCGACCGTGTGTGGGCCCCATCAGTCAGTTATCCTTCGGTCCAAAAATTTAGAACTTGCTTTAAAATTGAACCGATGGACGCCTAACCGTTAGGTCAAAACCGATGGTTAGTACGCAAAAGCATTGTTTTTTTTTAAACCCACGCATGCTCAGAGTCAAGGCGACGCATGCTTGGAAGCATTGAACTTCATTTTTCTCTGCACGTCGTTGTGTTTTACGTCACCGCGTTGGACTCGATCGGTTTTTGAACTGATGGTGTGTAGGCACATCAGACCATCAGTCTGCTTCATCGGTTAACTGAAGAAAACGGTCCTTCAGACCGTTCTCATCGGATGGACCGACCGTGTGTACGCGGCCTAAGGCATTCCCAGCCACTGTTGCACCCCTGCCTCCTCCACCCATCCCCACAGATAGCATCAGAATGAGCTAGAGCAGGAGTAATGTAAGTAATGCACCCTTTTCTTGTAGATGTAACAAGCCCCACTGTTGGGATTTAAGTTTTCCCTTATGTATTCAGAATTGACTACAGACTAAAGGTTTTTTTGGGCTTTCTGTAGGTTAAAAAAAAAATTCATTTATAACAAGTTGAATGTGATAGTCGAACTGCATTATTATATGCTATTTATGTAAATTAGCTATTATATCGGTGGCACAATTGGTGCTGCTAGAGTTTTCCAGTGTGTTTTGGCTTAATGGCAATTATTTAATACGCTTGAATATGCTCATTCATTTCCTAGTGTGCATTATTGGTGGAGAGGTCAATGCGAGACACATATTAGCTTATTTATAACTGCAAAAAGTTATTTTGCAGAGCCGTCTGCCAGACTTTCATGTGAGGCAACATTTGATAGAAATATGGAAAATGGCCTGAACTTTAAATGACAAACAGATGAGAAAGGTCCCATGAAAGTCAAAGCCTTTTGAAGCTCATGTGTTTTTGCATAGAATATAAATGAGATTTTTAATTGAGATTGACTTGAGCTCATGGTAACATTTTGGTTGATCTCAATTAGCAGGGTTACAACAAACAGAAAGGGATGGAATCTAGTCATGGCACATAGTAATGTGATCCTCCTCTAGTTTGAGATTTTATACAGCGTTCCGCCAGTAACTCTTTCTTCTGCTTTTAAGACATTTTTATTTCCATGGATTTCCCTATTAAATATCTTTTAACATAGTTAGTAGACTTACATGTGAATACATTTAATTCAGAATTTAAGTTTACATGTAAACTTTAACAAAATAGTATTGATTATAGTTTGTTAAAGGTCTTTGTATAATATTTTTTTACATGAAATAGGAAAATACTTGTTTTCAACTTTTTACATCTTCTGTTGCATAATTGGGCTGCTGATCACCTGCAGCCTTTCTGCAGCCACTTTTTGTCTACATACAGTATATGCTCAGCTGCAACTGCTCAGGGAATATTTTCTGATGGTGACAACAGTGGCACATGCCTGTGCAATGAGGAGGAGCACTGTCACTTTCATGGGCTGTTTTTTTAAATGCAAATAGGCTGCACACTTTGTAAGGGAATATTCCCCATAATTAGTGAATGAGGGAAAGCTTTGTTGACTTCTCTTTTCCAATCATGTGTAAGCGAAAACACAGTTTTATTTCCTTGCATGTGATTGGGTATTCTTTGCAAAATGAAAATTTCACTACATCCACTAAGCACTGGGAAAAATGTCCTCACAAAGTGAACACAGTGGGGAAAATCTCCTGGAGATGTTGTATGTTTGCCCACTTACATAGAAATGAAGGGCCAGATTCACAGAAGAAGTATGCCGGAGTATCTGCTGATACTCCGGCGTACTTTCAAATTTGCCGCGGCGTAACTTTAGTTTGAATCCTCAAACCAAGATACGGCGGCTTCTGGCTTCGATCCAACAGGCGTACGGCTTCGTACGCCTTCGTATTGTAGGTGTAATACTTTGCATCGTTTTTTTGCATCGTTTTCCGCGTCGGGTATGCTAATTAGCTGTTTACGTCGCATTCTCTTACGTCGCCGCTAGTTGGCTTTTCCCGGCGTAAAGTTACAGCTGCTATTTCATGGCTTATATTTAGACTGGCCATGTTAAAGTATGGCCGTCGTTCCCGTGTCGAATTTAAATTTTTTTATTTTTTTGCGTAAGTCGTCTGGGAATAGGAAAGGACGTAACGCACGTCGCCGTTCAAAAAATTGCGTCGGTGCGACGTTATTTCACGCAAAGCACGGCGGGAAATTTCAAAACGGAGCATGCGCAGTACGTTCGGCGCGGGAACGCGCCTAATTTAAATGATACACGCCCCATTTTAATTAGGCAGGCTTGCGCCGGACGGATTTACACTACGCCGCCACAAGTTTACAGGAAAGTGCTTTGTGAATCAAGCACTTGCCCGTAAAACTTGCGGCGGTGTAACGTAAATGCAATACGTTACACCGCCGGAGTTCTACGTGAATCTGGCCCGAAGGGTCTATCATTTTTATCATATGTGAAGTTTAAATGATAGAGACCGAATATCAACCAAAAATCTAGACAAAACACATGATACAAATGTTATAAATTGAGTTGCAGTTCAGTGAATAAAATACTGTAAGTATTTGATCCCCAAGCAAAACATGACTTGGTACTTGGCGAAGAAACCCTTGTTGGCAAGCACAGAGGTAAGATGTTTCTTGTAGTTGGTGACCAGGTTTGCACACATATCAAGAGGGATTTTGGTCCACTCTTTTGTACAGATCTTCTCTAATTCTTTACGGTTCATTGGCTGTCGCTTGGCAACTCGAAGTTTCAGCTTCCTCCATACATTTTCTATAGGATTAAGGTCTGGAGACTGGCTGGGCCACTCCATGACCTTAATGTGCTTCTTCTTGAGCCACGCATTTGTTGCCTTGGCTGTATGTTTTGGGACATTGTCATGCTGAAAGACACATTCATGACCCATCTTTAGTGTTCTGGCTAAGGAAGAAGGTTCTCATCCAAGATCTTACAATCAATGGCCCCGTCCATTGGCCCCTTAATGCGGAAAAGTCAGCCTGCAACTTGAGCAGAGAAACAGCCCCTAAGCATGGGTGGTGGATGGGTCTTCCAGCATGACAACGACCCAAAACATACCACCAAGGCAAAAAAGGAGTAGCTCAAGAAGAAGCATATTAAGGTCATTTTGTGGCCTAGTCAGTCTCCAGACCTTACTCCTATAGAAAATTTATGAAGGGAGCTGAAACTTCGAGAGACAGCATAGAAACCTTATGGATTTAGAGAAGATCTGTAAAGAAGAGTGGCCCAAAATCCCTCCTGAGATGTGTGCAAATCTGGTTACCAACTACTAGAAACGTCTTACCTCTGTGCTTGCCATCAAGGGTTTCCCCACCAAGTACTAAGTCATGTTTTGCTTGGGGATCAAATACTTATTTTACTCACTGAACTGCAACTTAATTTATAGCATTTGTTTTATGTGTTTTTTTCTGGATTTTTGTTTGATATTTTGTCTCTATCATTTAAAATACACCTATGATAAAAAATTATAGACCCTTCACTTTTTCGTAAGTGGGCAAACTTACAAAATCTGCAGGAGATCAAATAATTATTTTCACCACTGTATTTGCCTTTAGGAAATCAACACCCTGGTCTTCATTAGAAGAGTGTGGCAACAATTGGATAGGGATAAAGCATAATTGCCCTATAACAGGAAGTGTCTACACAAGGACTTCATAATAGGATCCCCATGTATTCATTTATTGAAAACTGTAGATTTTAACATTTTAAGAATTGTACAACTTGTTAAAGCATATATGAGATTTTAGTGTTTAAGTTTACATACTTTAATAGAACAAAGAGATCTATAATTGTTGTATATTCTAAGAAGGACCTTATGAATTTCAAATCTACATTGAAAACAAATCATTTAGTGTGTGCTCAAGTTGGTTTTAGAGAGGTTGTTGGTAATGTTTACCACTATAGGTCCCATGTAGAAGAAGGACCCTGTATTAAAGGTTAAAGTTAGGGTTGTCCCGATACCGATACTAATATCGGTATCGGGACCGATGCCGAGCATTTGCGCGAGTACTTGTACTCGCGCAAATGCTCCCGATGCCTGATCCGATACCTGCCCTGGGAGAGAGAGATGCAGTGTGTAATGCCTGTGTCTCTGTATAATGCGCAGATGGCAGCCATCCAGTGAATAAAAGCCGCGCCTCCTCTTCGTCTGAGATAGGGGAACACTCCCAGCAAGTGAGTCAGTGTTCTGCCTATCACGGACACCCTCTCATCCTCATCCCATGGACGAGGATGAGAGGATGTCCTTGTAGTTTAGATTAACAATCTGTACTGTAACCACAAATGAATCAGTCCATGTTCTCTCACACACGTGTTTTTGATTATTATATCACAGTAGAGCACAACTACTTGTATGAAGTATGCCAACAAGTGCCCACAATATTACTTCCTTTTTCTCTGTCCTGCTATTAGGGCTGCAGACTGGCTGGTATCTTTTATCAAAGGACTTCTAAACTGAGACAACAGGTTTAAGGGCTTAATTGATCAACCAGCAATCCACCTAATCCTTTTAATTTCAGTGCCGTTTGTCAGTGCCAGCCATCAATGCGTCACTGTCACATGACATTAAAAAAAGTATCGGTATTCGGTATCGGCGAGTACTTGAAAAAAATTATCGGTACTTGTACTCGGTCTCAAAAAAATGGTATCGGGACAACCCTAGTTAAAGTGGTTGTAAACCCTTTACAACCACTTTTTTCTACAAGTAAACCTATGAGGCTTACCTGTAGCTACCCAGGATATCTCCTAAACCTGCACGGTTTAGGAGATATCCCCTGTATTTGCATGTGCCGATGTCATCGGCACATGCGCACTAAAGCAAACTGAAGCAACGGCATGTATGTGCCGTTGCTTCAGTGAGTGTGCCGTTATCGGCATTATCCGAGCGCATGTGCGGGAGTGACGTAATTGCGGCTCTGGCCAATCACAGCCCGCGATACCCAGAGAGATGTCACCGGCCTGAGGGGGGTACGAGGACCACTGCGGGGGCTTCGATGTAAGGTAAGTAATTCAAAAGAGCTAGTATGCTATGCATTAAAGCTCATTATGCCTTTGTCTTGTAGGTTTTTTTTTTTTTTTTACAAGGGCATACAACCACTTTAACATCAATGTATACTGTATATTTGCAAACTTAAAAAAAAAAAACAATTTATAATTTCCCTTTCAAATACCTATTGACCTATTTGTACCCTTTGCTTATTGATGCGGAAAATCTTTTTTCATTAGACTGTACTGATAATACAATAAATAACTACATCACACAAGGGGAAGCTTGCCAATAAAATGAATAAGTCAGAAACTGTAACAAATTTGATGCACAATTTATACAAGCCTTACATCATATTTCTTTAGGGGACAAAACTGCGAGCCTAATTGTTTCCATGCTCATTTTGTTCAATATTCTATGCCATTAGAAATTCTCATGTTAACCATTGAGCAGAGAATCCTTTTTTGTTTTAAAGGCATATGTACAGCATATGTACAACACAAGACATCAGTGGCTTAGTCTAATATGATGTAAATAGTATTTCACAAGCACGTATTTTGTGTCAGAGGATTCACCCACATCAGTTTTTGCTCACTGTCCTACCCTTTCCATGCATGTCAATCAGTCAGCTCAGACCAGCTGAAAATAATAAGATTTCTTGGTGGTTTATCAAGTTGTTGGTTATAGTCCGGCAATTATTTATCGGAGTGTCCATTGGACAAACGTCTGGACCATGTAACTATGTAAAAATATCAATAAAGTGTGTAGAACTATGCACTTATAGGTAGATTCAGTAAGGCCCCATACTCACGACCAAACATGTCTGCTGAAACTGGTCCGCGGGCCAGTTTCAGCAGACATGTTCGGTCGTGTGTGGGCGCGAGCGGGCCGAATTCCAGCAAACATTTGCCCGCCGGGCCTTTTCCCAGCAGACAAATATTCCTGGACTTGTTTTAAAACAGTCCGCTGGAATTCTGCCCGCTCGGACATGTACGGTCGTCAGTACAGACCTACCGTACATGTCCAGGCGCCCGCCGTCCCTCGCATGCGTCGAATGACTTTGACGCATGCGTGGAAGCATTTTAAAGGCGGGCCGCCCACGTCGCTGCGTCATTGTCGCGGCGACACCGCGTCATCGACGCGGCGACACCGCGGACACGCCCCGCGTATTGTTTACGCGCGGACTTCTGTACGATGGTGTGTACAACCATCGTACAGAAGCCCTCTGGCAGACATGTATGGTGAAAACGGTCCGACGGACCGCTTTCACCATACATGTTTGTTCGTGTGTACCCGGCCTCAGAGTTAGGCCGACTTATCAGTAGATAAGCCGACCTAACTCAGAATCTACGCCGACTTATGTTTAAGCGTATGCTCAAACAGAGATACGCTTAAACATATCTAAGATAAGACGGCTTGCGCCGTCCTATCTTAGGTTGCAATTTTTCGGATGGCCGCTAGGTGGCGCTTCCATTGCGGTCGGCGTAGAATATGTAAATGAGTTGATACGCCGATTCACGAACGTACGCCCGGCCGCCGCAGTAGTTTTACGCCGTTTCCGTAAGGCATTAGCAGGCCTAAAGTTATTCCATCTATTAGGTGGAATAACAATGTTAAAGTATGGCCGCCGTTCCCGCCGCGAGATTCAAATTTTTTACGTCGTTTGCGTAAGTCGTCCGCGAATCGGGATTTACGTCGTTTACGTCCACGTCAAAATCAATAGGCCCGTGCAGCGTACTTAGCCGCAATGCACCCTGGGAAATGTAGGCGCCCGGCGCATGCGCATTAAAAAGAATGTAAAAAACGTGAGGTCAAGTCTCATTGCCATAAAACATGCCCCCCTCCAAGACATTTGAATTCGGCGCCCTTATGCCCGCCCGCTTTAGGCTACGCCACCGTATATTAGCAGGCAAGTACATTGAGAATCATGTACTTGCCTAGCTAACTTACGGCAGCGTAGCCTAAACAGGCTAAGCTACGCCGCCGCAAGTTTAAGCCTTTCTCTGTGAATCTACCTATTAGTGTAACCACATAAAAAAAAGTGATAAGTAAAAAAAAGAAACTAATATAGTGTCATCTAAATTGATAAATACATAAGTGTACCAATATATGTCATCAGACACTTTCATACAAAAGGCATACTTATAACATAATACAAAGAGTGCATATATATTATTAACACAGTCCACTTTAATTATGCATCCAATGAAAAAACATTCACCCGAGCCAGTGCCACCTTTTCTGTTTTCCACCACCAATCCACTCCTTAAAACATGGCATCTGAAACCACTCAGAAAGACCCATCTGTATATTCCACTCCACCGTTAGTGGTACCGGTCATGGCAAAGGAAACAGAGTGCACCACACACCATAATATTGTTTAAAATCTGGCATTTATTAACCACTTAAGACCCGGACCAATATGCAGGTAAAGGACCAGGCCCCTTTTTGCGATTCGGCACTGCGTCGCTTTAACTGACAATTGCGCGGTCGTGCAACGTGGCTCCCAAACAAAATTGGCGTCCTTTTTTCCCCACAAATAGAGCTTTCTTTAGGTGGCATTTGATCACCTCTGCGGTTTTTATTTTTTGCGCTATAAACAAAAATAGAGCGACAATTTTGAAAAAAAATCAATATTTTTTACTTTTTGCTATAATAAATATCCCCCAAAAATATATAAAAAAACTTTTTTTTCCTCAGTTTAGGCTGATACATATTCTTCTACCTATTTTTGGTAAAAAAAAATCACAATAAGCGTTTGCGCAAAATTTATAGCGTTTACAAAATAGGGGATAGTTTTATTGCATTTTTATTAATAATATTTTTTTTTACTACTAATGGCGGCAATCAGTGATTTTTTTCATGACTGCGACATTATGGCTGACACATCGGACAATTTTGACACATTTTTGGGACCATTGTCATTTTCACAGCAAAAAGTGCTATAAAAATGCATTGTTTACTGTGAAAATGCCAATTACAGTTTGGGAGTTAACCACTAGGGGGCGCTGAAGGGGTTAAGTGTGACCTCATATGTGTTTCTAACTGTAGGGGGGCAGGGCTGCACGTGTGACGTCATTGCTTGCCTTTCCGTATATCAGGGAACAGACGATCAATGACAGTGCCACTGTGAAGAACGGGGAAGGTGTGTTTAAACACACCTCTCCCCATTCTTCAGCTCCTGTGACCGATCGTGGGACTCCGGCGGCAATCGGGTCCGCGGGTCCCGCGGCCGTGGTCACGGAGCTTCGGACCTGGTCGCGGACGCGCACCCATGGCACGCGCGCGACCCACGGCTGGGCACTTAAAGAGGAAGTACAGGTACATGATTGTGCCTAGCCGTGCCATTCTGCCGATGTATATCCGCGTTAGGCGATCCTTAAGTGCAAACAAGAAGTACTCACAAAAATACAATGAGACAATCGCAAAGTCTCCTGGTATCTGGCAGGCAGGATGACGTCAGAAGCTAGTCTCCGCCCAATGCATTTCATCACAAGGGATGTTGTCAGGGGGCTCATGAAAATATTAATACATAGAATTAATCTTCATTATGTGAGTGCTGATCTGTTGTACTTTTGCATCCATTGAGAATTTCAATTGCAAATTTCACACATTGCTTGTGTACTCTGAAAAAGATATCAGGGAGAGCTGAATTAAAGGTGAGATGGTCTGAACTATTTTTGTAAATTGCACTATGCAGCCTGCCCTTATTGGCTTTTCTGAGCTTCATTCAACAGTTGGGACCTATAAGTACACTCACTCTTAGTAGATGTTTTTAATTGGTCTTTTCAACAAACATGGGAACTGCCTGTTGTTAAGATATGTGCCACTTTCCCTTCTGGCAAACTTCTTATTCTGTAAGGCAATTAGCAAGGTGCAGTACCCTATCAACCAATCAGAAATGTCCCTTTTGTGGATCTGAATTCAGTAACTATCAGACTTAAAGTGGAGGTTCACCCGAAAACGTAATTTTTAACATTAGATTGATGCTCATTTTGTCAAGGGGAATCGGGTATTTCTTTTAAAATCGAAGCAGTACTTACCGTTTTAGAGAGCGATCTTCTCCGCCGCTTCCGGGTATGGGCTGCAGGGCTGGGCGTTCCTATTTGATTGATAGGCTTCCGACAGGCTTCCGACGGTCGCATACATCGCGTCACGATTTTCCGAAAGTAGCCGAACGTCGGTGCGCAGGCGCCGTATAGAGCTGCACCGACGTTCGGCTTCTTTCGGCTACTCGTGACGCGATGTATGCGACTGTCGGAAGCCTGTCAATCAAATAGGAACGCCCAGTCCCGAAGCCCATACTCGGAAGCGGCGGAGAAGATCGCTCTCTAAAACGGTAAGTACTGCTTCGATTTAAAAAAAAACACCCGATTCCCCTTGACAAAATGAGCATCAATCTAATGTTAAAAAAAAATTTCGGGTGAACTCCCGCTTTAAAGTGTTTGTTACCCATCTGTTCATTTTCCTGATATGTGCCTGTTGTACCATGTACATGTTTGAAAAAGTATCCTGTTCTGTTTTTATTGATTCCTTTATGTAAAATCCCTGGTGTTCCTGCCAGTTCCTCTGCTTTCCTATTAAACTGACCACGCTAAGCAAGAGAACACACCATGGTCAGTTCTCTAGCTATGCTGGTAACTCAGTCTGCTCGCTTCCAGTGATCAGACTTGTTCTGACATGCCCCTCCTCCATACACAGCCTTTCACTGGGAAGCTCAGTGTACTGGTGCTTCTCCTTCCCCAGCTCTTATGTAGCGGAGAACAGAGAGAAGAGGAACAAAGGTATTTATAATGTTTTTTTTTATTTTTATATCTATACACATTTCTATTTTAAACTAAATGGGTTGCTTTACAAGGTGATCCTTTACAATCACTTTAATGGCTGTTTAGGGTTACTGCACTTTCCACTTTAGATTTGCTCTTGATATTGCTTTATTGAAAAGAGTACAAAAGACATTGGGCTAGATTCAGCAACAACATACGGCGGCGTATCTCCAGATACGCCGCTGTAATTTCAAATCTGTGCCGTCGTATCTTTACGCCGATTCTCAAAGGTAGATACGTTGAAAAAATAGGCTTCCTCCGCCGACATAACTTGAATACGCCGGCGTATAATTGTGTGCAATTTTACGCTGGCCGCTAGGGGCGCGTCCGTAGATTTCAGCGTATAATATGCAAATGACCTAGATACACCGATTCACAAACGTACGTGCTCCCGGCGGAATTTTTTTACGTAGTTTGCGTAAGACTTTTCCGGCGTTACGTTGCTCCTGCTTCTATGAGGCGTACGCAATGTTAAGTATGGACGTCGTTCCCGCGTCGAATTTTGAATTTTTTACGTCGTTTGCGTAAGTCGTTCGCGAATAGGGCTGGACGTAATTTATGTTCACGTCAAAACCAATACGTCCTTGCGACGTACTTTGGAGCAATGCACACTGGGATATGTACACGGACGGCGCATGCGCCGTTCGTAAAAAAAAATTCAATCACGTCGGGTCACCACCCATTTACATAAAACACTCCCCCCTCATACTCATTTGAATTAGGCATGCTTACGCCGGCCCCATTTACGCTACGCCGCCGTAACTTAGGAGGCAAGTGCTTTGTGAATACAGCACTTGCCTCTCTGATTTACGGCGGCGTAGCGTAAATACGATACCCTACGCCGCCGTAACATTGCGCCCGGCTACCTGAATCTAGCCCATTGCATGTAAGTAAAGTTTCTGCCACAAAAAAACAACTTAGAAGCTCAGCATTATATAGCCCTAGATCCAAGCCAAAACTACCCATAGATGCACACATTATTATTATTTGAATTATTACATTAGCAAACTGCAGCAATTCATTGTACGAGGCGCCAAAGTGTGTCCAGGGTTTTTAGGATGCTGCCAATCCCTCTGTTTTGATATTTCACAAATATGTTCAAAGGAAATGACCAGCTTTTTAACCACTTGCCGCCCGCCAATGACAGATTGACGTCGGCAAAGTGGTTGTAGAATCCTGACTGGACGTCATATGACGTCCTCAGGATTGTGAGCCGCTGTGCGCCCCCGGGGGCGCGCATCTCGGAGATCGTTGTTGCGGGGTGTCAGACTGACACCCCGCAACACCGATCTCGGTAAAGAGTCTCTCACGGAGACTCTTTACCACGTGATCAGCTGTGTCCAATCACGGCTGATCACGATGTAAACAGGAAGAGCCGTTGATGGCTCTTCCTCACTCGCATCTGACAAAATGGGGCAAAAAAAAGTAAAAAAAAAAAAAAAGTCTGAAAAAAAAAGTCTGAAAAAAAATAAGTCTGGGGAAAAAAAAAAGATGCCAATCAGTGCCCACAAATGGGCACTGACTGGCAACAAGTAAATCAGTGCCGCCCCACAGTGTCCATCAGTGCCGCCCCACAGTGTCCATCAGTGCCACCCCACAGTGCCCATCAGTGCCACCCCACAGTGCCCATCTGTGCCACCCCACAGTGCCCATCTGTGCCGCCCATGAGTGCCCATCTGTGCCGCCTATGAGTGCCCAGTGCCGCCCATGAGTGCCCATTAGTGCCGCCCATGAGTGCCCATCAGTGCCGCCCATGAGTGCCCATCAGTGCCGCCTATGTGTGCCCTTGAGTGCCGCCTATGTGTGCCCATCAGTGCCGCATACCAGCGCCGCCAATCAGTGCCACCTCATCTGCGCCCGTCAGTATTACCTCGTCGATGTCCATCAGTGCCATCTCATCTGTGCCCATCAGTGCCACCATATCAGTGCCCGTAATTGAAAGAGAAAACTTACTTATTTACAAAAAAATTACAGAAAAAAAAAACGTTATTTTTTTCAAAATTTTGGGTCTTTTTTTAGTTGTTGCGCAAAAAAATTAAATCGCAGAGGTGATCAAATACCACCAAAAGAAAGCTCTATTTGTGGGTAAAAAAGGACGCCAATTTTGTTTGGTTACAGTGTAGCATGACCGCGCAATTGCCATTCAAAGTGCGACAGTGCTGAAAGCTGAAAATTGGCTTGGGCGGGAAGGTACGTAAGTGCCCTGTATGGAAGTGGTTAAATAACGTGTTGAACTGGGGCATGATTTATCAATACGAGTGCAGCTATGGATATTGGTAAACCATTGTCCCAGTGCAGCGCTTTAAGATCTTGGTTATTTTTTAATTATTTTTCATTCTATTTCCATTTCCAATATGTACAGATGAAAGTTAAACCTTCAAATATTCCAAGCAATTCCACTAGCTATAATCTAACTCCGGGTTCCATAATAGCACTCCACTGAATACAGCTCCAAAGGGACAGTTTAAGAGATCAATGGGGATTTGCTCAGTCAAATCCATGTATATAGATTAAGCGAAGAAACTGAAGAGAATATTCCTGGAAAAGAAGTACAGTAATGACAATATTGATCAGGCAATTGAGGAACCAGAGAACTATGGAGATGAGGTTTACTTTGTGCTAAAGATAACAATCAAAGGTAGAATTGCAGCACATTGTTTATAACATCATTCACAGACCATGCACCATTTTCTGCATAAACATATGCAATGCAGGTTATGTCCATAGTGACTATAAATATATATGTGATGTACTGTAACAGAACAATCAATCAGATTTCATATTACAGCAGACCCTAAAATGAACATTGTACTTTAATCCACCCACCTTATAAATTAGCCTGTAAAACTTGCCTTTATAAATTCTTATTCTCCAATAGTATAACAGGCTCAGCTTTTGATTCGAGATGGTCAAGGTGGGTATTCTTAAAAAATATCTAAGGCACAAACATGTTGTCTTTTTTTCATTCTGGATAGAACAGGGAATAGTTAAAGTGATATAAAGTGATAAAGGCTTTTTTTTTGTTAAAATAAAAAGAGGTTATGCTTACCTGCTCTATGCAATTTATGCTGTCCACTCCTTCTTCCCCCAGATGCCTCCTTAGTAAGCCAGGTGCTAAGCAGGCACCTATGTGAGCATGCTCCCGAGCCAGACTGGGTGTGTCCATAGACACATGGAGCGCTGGTGTAGTGTCACAGTTTGCTCCCTATCGCAGAATGCTGCGGAAGTCACGTGGCGGCGAACTGCGCATGCGCAATGCGTTCCAACGGCAAATGCGATGCGTTCCAGGGGATTCACGACACTACCCTTTAGTGAACCCATCACAATTTGTCACGGAAGTGACGTAGACATATTACTATACACGGAGCGGGAAGTAGTGAACCCATCACAAACCCATCACAATTTGTCACGGAAGTGACGTATTGCCATAGACGGAGCAGGAACAGACAGAGAGACATACGGGGAGAGAGAGAGACATATAGTTCTCATTAGATGTGTATGTCTCTTTCTCTCCCGCCCCCCGCTCTGTCGCTCTGTGTATGGTTCTCATTAGATCTGTATGTCTCTTTCTCTCCCGCCCCCCCGCTCTGTCGCTTTGTGTATGGTTCTCATTAGATCTGTATGTCTCTTTCTCTCCCGCCCCCCGCTCTGTCGCTCTGTGTATGGTTCTCATTAGATCTGTATGTCTCTTTCTCTCCCACCCCCCCCCCCCCCGCTCTGTGTATGGTTCCTCGTCACTTCCGTGACAAATTGTGATGGGTTCACTGAAGGGTAGTGTCGTAAATCCCCTGGAACGCATCGCATTTGCCGTTGGAACGCATTGCGCATGCGCAGTTTGCCGTCACGTGACTTCCGCAGCATTCTGCGATAGGGAGCAGAATATGACACTGCACCGGCATGCCACGCCCAGACCCCTCTTCACAGGAGTTTGACTGACGTTAGCAGAAGCCTATGGCTACACTGCCCTCCAAGTCTCCTATGAAGGGAGGAAGGGGGGGGGAGCAGTGGTGCAACTGAGACCATGCTAGAGCAGTGACAGAGATGGAGTTGGGTGGAACAAGTAGTGGGGCTTTTTTTCGTTAGTGCAAAGAATGCAAGGTAAAAAGCCATTTGAGTTTTGAACCTTTTTATAACCCATGCCATGTTTTTTTTTAACTTCTACAACAGGAAATAAGAGAGAAAAGTGAGGGAGATTCCTTCTCAGAAAGTTATCACAGCTACAAGTACACCCATTAAAGTGTTTCTCCCCAGTGAGAGTGAGAGCGATAACACCAAATTTAACACACCTGCTCCCCATTCACACCTGAGTCCTTGTAACACTAACGAGTCGCATGACACCGGGGAGGGAAAATTACTAATTGGGTCCAATTTAGACATTTTCACTTAGGGGTGTACTCACTTTTGTTGCCAGTGGTTTAGACATTAATGGCTGTGTGTTGAGTTATTTTGAGGGGACAGCAAATTTACACTGTTATACAAGATGTACTCTCACTACTTTACATTGTAGCAAAGTATCATTCCTTCAGCGTTGTCACATGAAAAGATATAATAAAATATTTACAAAAATGTGTAACTATTATTCATGAATGAATATTTGTGAATATTTGTATCATTCATATTATTAAGGCTGGGTTCACACATGTGCGGTGAGAATTGAAGCTCCGTTTTCACAGCTAATTAATAAAGTAGTTCAGCATTTCAAGTCAGTTTTTTATCAGGATCAGGTCAGGTTTGCATCAGTATCAGGTCATAATTTTATACTGTTCACAATTGAATGACATGTGCGATTCTGAAGCATTCCTATGGAAGTCAACGGGCCTGAATTCACACCTGAGCCGAACCGCACAGGACTCTTTCTCAATTCCCACTGAATCCTCCCACAGGCACAATAGAAAGCAAAGTTCTTTCACATGTAATGCAAATTGGAATGCGTTTTTAACTGGAATTTGATGTGTGTGAACCTAGCCTAAGGGTTTTTACGTATTATAAGATCACTTGTTCTGTTTTATTCTTAAATGCTGGCTAGGAACACGCTGTGGCTGTGATATCCTCATGGAAATCTCCCACTGGGCGTCCCATGTCATTTGATGAGCCTGTAACTGCCTTACTTCTTGTAAGTATTTCTATAGAATATTGGCTAATTAAAGTCTTGTTGTATTGATTAGGAGGGCTCAAACATTTTTGGCACGACTGCATGAGCGTGTGGCCACCCCGCCCTCCAATTTATAAAAAAAAAAAATTGTTTTACCTCAGAATATAGGTTACTGTCCCTTTAAAATTTTAAATACAGTTTGGGTGGGAAAAGGCAGGTACCGTGTGACCAATTGGAAAATTCTGGAAGGTCACATGGTACATTGTTAATGTATAGATCTAGTGTGGCTCAATATATAAAGGGGCTCCACTCTGGGCAATTTTCCAGTTGGACAGTGTCGACTCAACAAGCTTAACACCCCCCTCCCGTCGAAAGGCACGTTCTGTGGTATAGTCACCCTTTTGATTGAAAGAGAGGACTGATGTTATAGTCATTATATTTGAGCTCAAGTCCTAAAAGCGGAGTTCTACCCATATAAAAGTCAGCAGCTACAAAAAGTGTAGCTGCTGACTTTTAATAATTGCACACTAACCTGTCCCATGTTCCAGCGCTGTGGGCGAATGAAGATCTGATCCTCTCTCCCTCCACTCTAAAGCGCCGGCATTCTGACTGTGGGCGCCCGGCTGTGGCTTCACAGCTGGGCACGCACTGTGCATGTCCACGCTGCGCGATGTGATTGGCCAGGCAATCTTCTGGGACCTTTGACGTGTCCTAGAACATTGCACCGATGGAGGGGGAGAGGAGAAACTTCCGTCCGGCGCTGCAGAGCCCCGGGAGTAAGTGGCAGCTGGCTAAAAAGAGGGTATCCACTCCCCCAACAAAAAAATGACATGCCAAAAGTGGCATATCAGGGGTCACCTTCACCTAAAGTGGAAGTTCCATTTTTGGGTGGAACTCTGCTTTAATGACTGAGCTAAAAAATTGTGTACGTTTATTTATTAATAAATTATTCATCAGTATATGGTTATTATTTAATTATTTATATTACACCAATAAACATGCCACAGCCAGTTATTTTGCCAACAAGGTTGTGTATGTCTATTTATTTATTAGATAAGTTGGTATTCGGGGGAAGGAACAAGGTGTGGCACACATTCCCATGCACTTAGATACGCCTTATGTGCTCATATTAGTCTGTGCTCTGTGGGAATGCAAAACCCACTTGAAACAGATCAAATGTAGGTCAGATGTAGCTGTCAATTAATTCTGAATGATCTCAGAAAACGGTTCAAACCAATTTCTAAAATTGACAACATTTAAACAAGTATGGGGAGTTCCCCCGCTCCCTGTTATGGCAAATACCAGCAGTAATATGAACATTGTGTCTCCCTTTTCTGGGTTGCAATATATGGCTTTAGAGCAGGGTGCCCAGGCACCCGGGGGATGCCTTGAGGTTTCCTCAGGGGTGCCTTGGCAAAATACCTAAAAATTGGTGGAACTGCCTGGTTGACCTGACTGATTCACTCAGGAGTCTGTAAATCGAGGTGAGCTGCCATTGCTACCACTGGTGGAGGTTGTCACTTAGTCACTTGAAAGATTTCTACTGCACATTGGATACTCGCTGGTGTTTGCTCATCAATTTTTCTGAAGTTAATTCTGTAATACATGGTCTTCTTATCCTCATAATTTTACATTTTTCATTCATTTTAGATTTGTTTTATATGTTATTGTGCTGCACTGCTGTTTTTAGATTTTGTTATTGGGGATTTGATCATTTGACCCTCAGTGTTCTAGTGTCAGGTCACCTGTGGTCAGATGACAAGTGCACCCCGTTGAAGGCAGGGGCGCACCACAAGTTAGTGAACCCTATAGCAGACTGCTGCGGATGAACCACAGAGTGGATATGGAGGAGAGGTTCGCTGGGGCACAAACAGGGATCCTATAGGAAGCTTAAGTCCAAGATTCCCCAGGGCGCGGAGTCTAAGACCCAGCTGGTATTAACCAGAGCCTCTAGTGGTGAGGATGGCCTTCGCTGCAACTGGATCCAGGTCGCGGCCCCTGGGGTCCCCTAGGTCACGCTCTGTAAGGAGAGAGGGGAAGCAGCCACTCAGGACACAAGAGATAGTGAAGGGTAAGCCGAGGTTGGGGCAACAAGCAGACGAGGATAACCAAGGGACAGGCCAAGGGTTAAGGTCACAGACAAACAGGAGTAGTCTGGGACAAGCCAAAATTGGTACACAGACATAACGTAACACACGGCAAGCAGGAACACAATGCTAACAAACAGTGTTGATCAGCAATGCAGACCTGCAGTGCACTGGCTAATATAGAGTACCTGGAATGGCCTGGGGTGGAGCCATACAGAGAGGAGAGATGATAAAGGAAGCCAGGTGAGGGGGCCTGGCCTCTAAGATGAACACATGGAGAGCAAGGTAAGCTGCCAGAGATTACTGCATATCCATGACATCTAGCTGCTGAACTTTAGGTTTATCTGCGCTGGTTGATTCTTCTTTTTTGGTTTTATTTTATTTTTTTAGCAGGTGGATGAAGTCCGCCTTTTAGTTACACAAAGTCACAGGTTTTTATTGTACACCATTACAAACTTCTAGCTGCCAGCATCCTAATAACCAATGACATTATCAGTTGATAAGGAGGATGTAAGTCACCTGCATAGCATCCATGTTTGACCCTCCCCTGCCCCCCTCTTCATCAGTTATGGGGTGACATTAGCTGAGCGATGGAGAAAAACTGAGGGAGAAGAGAAACATAGGAATACAAGTCAGTACCAGTTTGCAAAAGTGTATTTACTTTGGAAAAACAAATCACCTCTAATGTTGGCCGTCCTACTTGGACTTGTGGATGTTGCTGCATTATGAAAAGTTTTTACATTTTAGAAAGGGGTGCCTCAAGACAGTCCATAATTTTGGAGGGTGCCTCGAGACGGTCCATAATTTTTAAAGGGTGCCTTGACTGAAAAAAGGTTGAGAAACTGCTTTAGACTGGGCACTGGGCTAATAACAGTGTCATTGTCTCCCTTGAGTATTCTCAAAACCATAAGGCTGCATTCACATCTAGACGGACGAAATCGCGGCGTTTTGTCGCCGCAAATCGCGGTAAAAATAGCGGCGTTTTGTACCGCGATTTGCGGCGACAAAACGCGGGTATTGTCCGCCTAGATGTGCCCCAAGATGACCCCCTCTATGGAGATGATTGCCATCTCCTAGCCGAACGCTCGAAGACGCCTGAAAAAAAGGTCCGGGACCTTTTTTCACGCCGCAGGCGACAGGCGTCCGGCGTTCGGCGTGGAGATGTGAACCATCTCCATAGAGGGACATGTATTTCCAGCCCTCTGGCGGCAGAGGCGTAGCGCTACAGGCGTAAAAACGCCTAGGTGTGAATGGGGTCTAAAAAATATATTATGAGACCCATTTTTTTTCTCTTAATTTTGACACTTCTTTACTAAGACCTTGGTTACTATGAAACTTTGTTTTTAATAACTTCCAAGTGGATACTATATATATATATATATATATATATATATATATATATATATATATATATTGTTACTAAGAAATCCCCAGAAACCTCTACTAATTCTGACTTTTTTCTTCTTATCTTTACTTTCCTTTTAGTTGTTTCTTTTCTCCTTATTCTATCCTGTCTTTTCCTAATTATTTTTATATAATTAAATGGTAGCGAAACTCACTTTTACTATAAAAATTTAAAGTTTAACAACTTTTCCATTTTTTGTTTCTATTGATTATATAATTGTTTAAATTGATTGTAACACCTTAGCTCTTTAAACAACATATACCGTATATACCCGAGTAAAAGCTGAGTTTTTCAGCCCTTTTTTTAGGACTTTCCCAGCAGACACTGTGTTCAGTGTTCCGCCTATCATTGACATCCTCTTTTCTGAGGATGAAAGAAGATCCGTGATTGGCGGGACACTGAACACAGTGTCTGCTGGAAAACTGAGTCAGAGGATGAGAGGACCTCCGTGATAGGCAGTAGCGGAACACAGTGTCAAATGCCGATCACGGACTAGGAGGAAGCCGTGACTTTTGAAAGATTTACGCCCGTGACCCGACAGGTACACTGACTATCACGGAACACATGGGACCAGGAGGAAGCCGTGACTTTTGAAAAATGGATGCCCGCAGCCTGTCAAGAATACAGGTACACTGAGGCTGCAATGGGCACAGTGAGAATGGGCACAGTAAGGCTACAGTGAAAATAGGCACAGTAAGGCTGCAATGGGCACAGTAAGACTGCAATGGGCACTGTGAGAATGGGCATAGTAAGGCTGCAATGGGAACAGGGAGAATGGTCACAGTAAGGCTGCAGTGGGCACAGTAAGGCTACAATGGGCACAGTCAGAATGGGAACAGTAAGGCTGCAATGGGCACAGTAAGGCTGCAATGGGCACAGTGAGAATGGACACAGTAAGGTTGCAAATGGGCACAGTGAGGTGTGTAAATTGGCACAGTGAAGCTGCAAATGGGCATTGTTGACCCTCTTTTCCGCGTACAGTAGCTGCTGCATTCTCACCCTAGGCTTATACTCGAGTTAATAAGTTTTCCAAGTTTTTTGTGGTAAAATTAGGGTCTCGGCTTATATTCGAGTCGGCTTATACTTGAGTATATATGGTAACTTACTTAAGTCTTCAATTGCTTGTAAATACAAGTAATACTAAGATTTGATATGTAAATTCAACTAATGCTATCATCTAATGTAATAAATATTTTGATAATTGTACCAATGTTTATATTTACAAAATCAATAAACAAATTTGACAAGAAAAAATATATTATGAATACACTTTAGAGATGATAAAAAAAAAAAAAAAAACCTTTCATAAAGCATTAAAGTGACAGTCGATGTGACCCTTTAGGACCAAAAACATTTGTTAAAAGTAAGTAGCATGCTACTAAATGTCCAGATTGCAAAATAGCTGGCATTCAACATTGTTTTGACCAAAGAAAATCTGAATAGTGCAGGCAGCCAAAATAACTTGGTAAAACTATGCTAAGTTGTTTGATAAATGTGTCTAATACATGATCCTAAGCTTTACAGAACTCTAATTAAGTGTTTTTACAGACCTGTTGGCACTGTCAATGTTGATTTCTTCTCTCATTTGACTTCTATGAACCTTTGACTGGACATCTTCTGATCAGCAGACAGGAACACAGAAAATTCTCACTTCTTAAATGTGTTGGCTTTTCATCCTGACCTGAAACTATCACACAGATGTCTGTGTTTTCTTTATCCAAAAGGCTAACCAGCTCCTGAAAAGTTGGGAGCCCCTGTAAGTTTTTTAATGGTGTGAAAATCTAGGGGATTAATATGTTGCGTCATCATGTGAAAGGATTTTCCACACTAATGAAGGAGCTCGCGACCCACCAAATTTTGCTGGTCGCTTGCACAGGAGTCTTAGAACAGAAGCACTTTGACCTGCTTTATCCTCTTACTTTAAAGATACACTCCTGTTTGGGCACTTGATCACTTCATCTTTCACTTGATCTCTGATTCATGTAATATGATGTTTCATTTTTTTTGCTTCATTTCATTATTTTCTATGTACATGAAAGAATGTTTAGCTTCAAATGTCTTGTCTTCCAGAAAGAACAACATCATTCATATATTAAAAGCATACACCATCCAAAGCAAATATAATGGGGCAGATCCACAAAAGTATTACGCCGGCGTATCTACTGATACGCCGGCGTAATTTTAAATTTCCCGCATCGTATCTTTGTTTTGAATCCTCAAAACAAGATACGACGGCATCTGAGATCGATCCGACAGGCGTACGTCTTTGTACGCCGTCGGATCTAAGCTGCAATTTTTCGGCGGCCACTAGGTGGCGTTCCCGTGTAAATCTGCGTTGAGTATGCAAATTAGCTAGTTACGGCGATCCACAAACGTACATCGGCCCGGCGCATTTTTTAAAGTCGTCTGCGTTCTGCTTTTTACGGTGTATAGTTAAAGCTGCTATACTGAGGCGTACTCAATGTTAAGTATGGCCGTCGTTACCGCGTACAATTTTGAATTTTTTACGTCGTTTGCGTAAGTCATTCGCGAATAGGAATTTGCGTAGAATGACGTCACCGTCGTAAGCATTGGCGGGTTCCGGTTTAATTTCGAGCATGCGCACTGGGATACCCCCAGGGACGGCGCATGTGCAGTTCAAAAAAAACTTTGTTTACGTCGGGTCATGACGTATTTACATAAAACACGCCCCCATCACTTCCATTTGAATTCCGCGCCCTTACGCCGCAACAGATACACTACGCCGCCGTAACTTACGGCGCAAATTCGTTGAGGATTCAAACAAAAAAAAGTAAGTTACAGCGGCGTAGTGTATCTTAGATACGCTACGCCCGGCGCAATAATGCGCCGTTGTATGTGGATCTACCCCATTAGCTCTACTTTTGCATAGAGTATAATGATCTATATATTAGGAGATCAATACAGTGGGGAGATTTACTAAAACTGAAGAAAACAAATCTGGTGCAGCTGTGCATAGTTACTAATCAGCTCCTATGTTTAGCGGCATGAGCATTGGGATTACGAAGTGGCAAAATGTACCTGTGAGCCACAAATTATAGAAGAATATTTTTAAAACATTTCAGCCATGGGAAAAAATGCCAGTCATTTGGGTACCACATGCATGAGGAGAGAATTGAATCTGCACCACAAAACTTGGTGAAAGCAGCACATCAATGATACCGTTGGGCATCAAAAGGCCCACACTCCTTCTCCTCATTCCTTTACTTTTCACCTGTCCCCCCACTTCACAAGACTCCCCATTGTCATCGGATGCAACATCTGAAGCCTCAGGTGATAGAGAGAGAAGTCTGAGACAAGTTTGAGGCGCTTATCTTATGGCACATAAAGGCGGGAAGAGGGTGACAATGGCACCTCACAGAGTAGGTTCAAGCATGAGAGGGAAAGAGGGTCAGTATGGCCCTTCACAGTTTAGGTCCAAGCATATGGTTAGACATTGCCATAAGTCACCTAAGTGCACTCCCATTATCAGCATCTCAATGCCAGTTCAGCAAAACTTATGGCTTTAGAACTGCTTTCATTCCAGCAGGTGGAGTCAGCCCTCTTAACAACAAAGCCTGGGGAAAGCCCAGGGAAAAACCAAGCCTACTTACCGACCAGCTAGCAGAACAACCAAATTAACCTGTCTAACAGTATGCGTTAAAAACAGGGGTTTTGTCTGCACGCATTCTGTGAGCTTATGGACTGTTTTGTACCTCTGTGGCAGGTACCTAGTCCCCATGTTTTGCCCAGAAGGCTACCCCTGCCCTCCACAAGCATATGAAAAGTAATGTTGTCATGTTGCTGGACCATAAGGTTAACGGCACGATCCACATGACCACAGACACATGGCCCAACAAACATGCGCAGAGAGATTAAGGGGCAGATCCACGTACCTTTGCACCAGGCGCAGCGTATCTAAGATACACTACGCCGCTATAACTTATTTATTTTATTTCGAATCCTCAAAGAATTTGCGCCGTAAGTAACGGCAGCATAGTGTATCTCTGGCGGCGTAAGGGCGCGGAATTCAAATGGATGTAATGGGGGCGTGTTTTATGTAAATACGTTGTAACCCGACGTAAACGACGGTTTTTTTTAACTGCGCATGCGCCGTCCGTGGGGGTATCCCAGTGCGCATGCTTGAAATTAAACCGGAACCAGCCAATGCTTACGACGGTGACATAGATCTGACGGCGTACTAAGACGTACGCCTGTCGGATCTAGCCGAGATGCCGTCGTATCTTGTTTTGTGGATACAAAACAAAGATAAAAACGCGCAAAATTTTAAATTACGCGGCGTATCAAGAGATACGCCGGCGTAATATCTTTGTGGATCTACCCCTAAATCTCCTTTATAACCCACTAGATACATTTGCTGGCAGCTGGGAAGGATGCAGAATGGGGCACACTGCTGAAGTTGGTGTTGTTGCCCCATGTCCTGCACCTTGCTGATAGTAATAATGCAGAAGCTCTAAACTTTCTTCCTCAATAGCCTCATCCAGTGACTCACCAGAATAGGAGAGTATGAGAAGGGTTAAGGCGAGGTGGAGGTGTAATTTTTTTGGTCGAGACTTCAAGATGGAATTTTCACTCTTTACAATGGAAATAGTTTAGTGTGATCTACTGCCATCATCCAGGAGCAGGCGTAAAACCACACACCATGAGGAAGTGGTGAGTGGCAACACTTTTCTTAATTCCATGGTGTCAACCTACATCATAGGTTTGCCACTCTTCAAAAAGGTTTTGACACTTGTTGCTGACAACAGCTAAAATAAAACAAAATCTCCCAGGCCTGAGAGGTAACATTTTGAGGTTTATTTTGTTTAATATATGGTTATCCTGCCAGTAAAGCCCCGTACACACGATTGGATTTTCCAACGGAAAAACCTTGGATGTTTTCTCCGATGGAATTCTGCTCAAGCTTGCATACACACGGTCACAAAAACGTTCTCTGAACTTTCGACCGTCAAGAGCATGGTGATGTACAACACTACGACAAGCCGAGAAAATAAAGTTCAATGCTTTCGAGCATGCGTCAAATTGTTTCCGAGCATGCGTCAGAATTTTGCGCGTTAGAACTGCTACAGACGTTCAGATTTTCCGATCAGATTTTTTTCTGTCTAAAAATTTGAGAACCAGCTCTCAATCTTTTGTTGGCGGAAATTCCGACAGCAAAAGTCAGATGGAGTATACACACGGTCAGAATTTCCATTAAAAAGCTCACATCGGACTTTTTCTGTCGGAAAATCCGATCGTGTGTACGGGGCATTAGCCTGTTGTTTTTCAACAGAACAAGCTCTCTTGCATTTGTGCCAGTTATGCCACGTACACACGATCAGTTCATCCGATGAAAACAGATCGATGGATTTTTTCATCAGATTTCCAATGAAGCTGTCTTTCATCAGTCTTGCCTATACACCATCAGTTAAAAATCTGATCGAGTCCAACGCGGTGACGTAAAACACAACGACGTGCTGAGAAAAATGAAGTTCAATGCTTTCGAGCATGCGTTGACTTGATTCTGAGCATGCATGGATTTTTGACTGATAGATTTCCTCACAGACGATCGTTTTTTCTATCGTTTTTTTAACCATCAGAAAATTTTAAAACAGGTTCTATTTTTTTTTCACCGAAGGGAAAAAAAATGATGGGGCCCACACACGATCGGTTCGTCCGATGAAAACGGTCCATCGGACCGTTTTCATCAGACGAACCGATCGTGTGTACAGGGCATTAGAGTGTTGAGACAAACCACTGACAGGGGTGCTTACAATGATCAGCTTTTATTTATTCATGTACAACCTTTATCCCAAAGGGGAAAAACTGTTGCTTTAATTTCTTGTGTAACTGCAGTCTGAGCTGGACTTTGGCTTCAATTTGTAGTACACCTAAATCTACTAGTATATCTAACACTTTCCTCCCCCATGACAATTCTGCTGTCCAAAGATGTCCCTGTGCTCCTTCATCCAAAGTGGGAGCTGGGTCTGGTATGGATTGGAAGGTGAACCCCACGCTGCTTTTTTTAAATTATTTTTTATTTAAAGTAATTCAATCTAAATGCGATATTGACTTGTTTTAGAATTTTAGCAGGTTTTATACATGCTACAGATGCGCCACTTTACAGGCAGACCAAGGGGACCCCCAGACACTATATTTAAAGAAATCTTTAATTGCAATTGTTTTTATTTTGAGCATCATTAAAATCGCTGCTCCTTTAAAAACAATCGTTTTTTTAAATTGTTTGCATTGATACATGTCCCCCAGGGCAGTACCCGGGCCCCCATACCCTTTTTATGGCCAAAAACTTGCATATAAGCCTTCAAAATGGGGACTTTTTTTATGTTTGGCTCACATAGACTCAAGTGGAGTTTGTGTTTTGTGGCCAAACTTTTATGGTGCAAACCGAACACATGGGTGTTCAGCCCAACTCTACTATGTGGTAAGCTTTGTGAATTTACTTTTGCATTAAAGTGATAAAACGACACTAGCAGTGATTATATCAAACACTAGAAGTGACAAAATAAAACTACTTATAGAGTGGACTAAATAAAACATCGGAGTTCAGTTTTCACTGTGCAGTTCCAGTTCATCTGCATTTTTTGGCCGCGATTCAGAGAGATCGGCGCATCTTTAGATAGGTGTAGCGCATCTCATATGCGCTACACCGACGTAACATTGAGAGGCAAGCTGAGTATTCACAAAGCACTTGCTCCCATATTTACGCCGGCGTAACGTAAATGGGCCAGCGTACGCCCGCCAAAATCAAAGTAGGAAGGTAGTGGGCGTGTTACATTTAAATTAACCGTGACCCCATGTAAATGAAGGGCCGAACGAACGGCGCATGCTCAGAATCACGTCAAATTTACTCCCTAAGATACGCCGGGTCCATTCATGCGACGTGAACGTAACCTACGCCCAGCCCCATTCACGTACGACTTACGTAAACGACGTAAAATACGACGCTGTTCCCACGCCCATACCTTAACATGACTTACCCCTGCTTTATGAGGGGTAAACTTACGCCGTACATACACCATCCGTAAACGGCATAGCTTACTGCGATGGGCGCAAGTACGTTTGTGAATCGGCGTATCTAACTCATTTACATATTCGACGCGTAAATCAACGGAAGTGCCACTAGCGGCCAGCGTAAATATGCACCCAAGATACGACGGCGTAGGAGATTTACGTGCTTTCCTGAATAAGCGTATAGATACGACGGCGCACATTTTGACTTACGACGGCGTATCTGGAGATACGTCGTCGTAAGTCCTTTCTGAATCCCGGCCTTTGAATTTGATTAATAGTGTCACTGACTTTGGCTCCCACTATCACTACCATCTTTTTTTTTTTCTTTTGCACTAACTTTTTTTTTTTTTCTCTAGGAATTCAGCTTTGAAAACTCATTGGGAGCAGTAAGAATAAGTCATAAGTAACTCCCACTACACAGAGGATGGGTGAGCACAAATCAAGTCGCAGCCTTCCATGATACTGGGTATCCATGGTAACTGGTACATACTGTGAAATAAAACAGCAACACTAGGGAACACATATGGCATCATTACTTTCTCTTGACATTTACAATAAACATAAAGCATTATATTTTGTATCTGAAATCATATTGTTTATTTTAAATACCACAGAGAAATATGAATTTGTAGAATTCCTAATAAAATTAAAAAGTGTATATTATGCCAGGATAACATTACCTCCCACTATTCCACTTGGTCTCAAAGAGCTAATAATTGCAGTTCTGTTTGGCCAGTTCTGTCAGTGTAATACTTAATAAAATGGATCGGCATTAATCCTCAGGAGAAATAAAACTTCAATAACTTATCCATGCTGAAAAAATAGATCATGCCAGCTTACTAAGACAAATAGAATATTCAATGCTTCTGTTATTCTAGGTTTCAGTTTTGCCATTTAGTAAGCTGGGGGATATAAATTTAAAGACCCAGGACTAAGGGAGTACAAGTTATCAGGAATTCCACAAGGGAGGGAGTGGTGCAAGGGTAAAGGCTTTCCTGTAAGGAGTAACTTGAAAACTGCCAGTGTATTAGATATTTTTATAATGAATGTATGGCTCTGTGCCTTGTGTTTCTGCGGCCATACATCACGTAATAAAAATATGTTTCATTTTCCATTAATAATCATTTTGCGAGAGCAATGTGTTACATTTTAAACCAAGGCAATGCTGCAGGAAATTAAGATGATAAGGGGTTAATAGGTGAAGTCCGTTTTTAATTCTACTAAAAGCATGCAGTCATTTAAAGCAAGAAAATCTTTTTTTTTTTTCTTCATTCAAATTTAAACAGGTAACTTATATTATAATTAAATAATTTTAGATATCCATCCTTACAAGTGTTACCCTTGAACACATTAGCAATGGTTGCGCTTTACTGCTCTTTTCCACAATGTAGATTTCAGGGTCACTCAAAATGCTTTTTTTTATTTCATTTTTTTATCGTTTTGCCAGAATTCATAAACTGTGATGTTCTCAGATCAATGATATATAAACTGCTGGTGCTTTTATCAAACATACATAAATGATGTGCAATGAGAGAATATATAAATAAACATGTAAAACAAAGAAAAGTTCCAATTCATATATCGTTGCAGCAAAATGTAATGTGTTCCATTAAAAAGTGCTTGTTGCTGATTGGAATCTTCTGCTTGTGTATCACACAATCCACACTATAGTGCTCAGTGCTGTCCCTTTAAATTCCTAAACCATGCTCCTCGTCGTGCATCTCCTCTTTCCACCACACTCACCAGAATTGGGTGACCCCTTATTCTCATAAGCGGGTCATAAGGACTTCTGAGTAGTTGTCCCTCCTCTCCAGGGTAAGGGCATTCACTCCTTTTAGGATCCCTCTATATCTTCAAGAATGATGAGCCCATGCAGCTGGTATAGAGGTTAAGAGATCTGAAATCCCTAATTTTCTCTCCCTTTTTTTTGTAGGACTTTCTGGACGGATTAGCACAATGCTGGCACATGACCACCATTATCAGTTGGAATCACTGTGATCCAACATGGGAAGAAGAAATTGCACTTTTTATATGTAATACGTGAGCGGTCGGCACATACATTTTCAATGGGGAACCTCTTCCTCCAACTTGCAGCCTGGAAAGTCCAGACATTAGGCTGGAGGACAGTTTAGATGAGGAAGTGGAAACCAATAGACATGTGCACACTGAAATATTTTGTTTTGGAATTTCGTTTTTTTTCCGAAAAATTAATTAATTCAGTTACTCCCGAAATTCGTTTTTCGTTAGAAATTGCATTTGTCCGAAAATCCGAATGAATTAAGGTTGAATCTGCCATTGAATACTTATGGTGTCTGTCGAATGTTTAAAGAAGATTTGACGGAAGAAGTGAAACTGTACGTCGAATCGTACATTTCCGGTTGAATGTTCCGCCTACAAACTATAGAAGAATTCTAATGTTGTATGACTAGTAATAATTATATTTATTAATTATTATTACTAGTCAACCAACATTAGAATTTTTCTATAGCCTATGGGCCGAGCATTTGACCAGAAATGTACAATTGCGGCGTCGTACAGTTTAGCTGCCTTCTCTAAACATTCGACAGACACCTAAAGCCTTCAATGACAGATTCGACGTTTGTATGTTTGTATGTTTTTCGATGCTTTGTCGAATTTCCGTCTTTCATGTTGAATTGTCAAGTTAGTTCTAGCTTTTTTTCTGCTCCTCCTCTTTGGTTACAATCAGCCAATAACATTCGTCATCATCATTATTTTTATTTTACTTCCCCAACCCAATTCCAGCAGCGATCTTTTCTCTCTATAATGTCGAATCTTTTCTCTCTATAATGTCGAATCTTTTCTCTCTATAATGTCGAATCTTTTCTCTTTATAATGTCGAATCTTTTCACTCTATAATATCGAATCTTTTCTCTCTATGTTGAATCTTTTCTCTCTATGTAGAATAATGTTGGACTAATAGAGTTAAGGTTAGGCACATTTGACTGACAAAACGAAAATAAAGCATTTGTTTATGTCAGATCTTTCGGTTTTCGTATTTTGTGCATTCGTTTTCGTTTGTTAAAACCATAACAAAAATAGCTGAAATTCGGACGAAAATTTATTCGGACGAAAACAAATGCACATGTCTAGAAACCAACAAGATCTCGGAGAGCTCTTTGTGCGATGCAGAGTAGACTGGAAGTGATCTCATATTTGTCTGAGGATAATCCTTTGTCTATCCCAAGGAATGTTTGAGCTCACTAACTTTTGATTTACTCGCTACCACTGATGGAAATCTGCCCCTAGCACCTATGACTATTGCCACTAAATAATAATTTCTAACTTTGCTCTTAAACTTTCCTTCGACTCAAAACAGTGCATACCCTATTTGGCTTACATTTTGTATTTTGACAGTAGTTAAGCAGAGAGCCTGCATGATTGCAATGAAATACAGAAATCCCTCTAGTGGGCAATCTACATATCCCTTTAATTTAAGACAGACATGAAAATACAGACCAAAAAAGCATAAAAAATGTGCAAAGTATATGCTGTAAAGTCAAAAATATTATGAAAAGTCATTTAAAATTACTTTAACATAAATGTTGCAATTATAACTCAAAATGTGCTCTCACTGAACATATGCTATCCTTTTTCATTAGACAGAGAATTTAAGTATGAAATGTTTTCTTGTCAGCAGCATCATATTTTAACCATGTCAGCTCTCCCACCGGTATATCCTACATCAGTGATGGCGAACCTTGGCACCCCAGATCTTTTGGAACTACATTTCCCATGATGCTCAACTCCACATTGCAGAGTGCATGAGCATCATGGGAAATGCAGTTCCAAAACATCTGTGCCAAGGTTCGCCATCACTGTCCTACATGGACCAGAGACTTTTTTACATTTCTGCTATAAACCTGTTTATTTGCCAATAACTTTGCATTTTTAAAGTAGACCTATAGGCAAAACTTTTTTTTTTACATTTAGGATAGAGCAAGGGAGGGTTATAACCCCAGTCAGATTTTTTTTTGTCATCTGTGTCCATTGCAGAGATTTCCATTTGCTTCCTGTCCCATGGCCAAAACAGTAAGTGAAAGGAATCCCTACAAATTAAGGGAATTCCTTGGGGACCCCCAGGTGGGACAGCCCAACGTTTGGGATGTTCTTTAAAGCCTGGTTCACACCTATGCAGGTTGCAGGTTGCATATTTCAATCCTGATGTATTTTGCATTTTTCAATACATGTTTTTCATCCATTGAAGTCTATGGAACCAAAAAACAGAAAAAAAGTCCCTGGCTCTTTCCATAAAATGCACAGATGTGAACGTGACCCATAGGAAACCGTGTTAAATGGACTGTAGTGTGTTTCTGCAAAACTGAAAACACACTAAAAAAATCATAGGTGTGAACCAGGCCTTACTTTCACTTTCATGGAAAACAGGACAAATAGGAATAAAGAGGGTGACTCTCCTTAACAGGGGCACAAACAGCAATAAAAACTGACTGTTGTTCTAATCCTTTCCCTCACTATCCAAAATGAAAAAAAAAAAACGTTTTTCCTTTAAACTTTAAGACAACAAAGTAAAATATTGGTTACCAGTAAAAGACAGAATCACTTTCAAGGCACTCTGTCTGACACATAAGTGCATTCTGGGAAATGCCCCCCAATATCTATGCGAGAAACTAAAAGTTCACAGCACCAATCGCATTCTGCGATCCACCAACCAAAATCTACTCCAGATACCCAAAGCCAGATAAAAGTCCAAAGGAGAACGAAGATTTGCGGTCCAAGGACCCAGACTATGTAACGCTCTACCAACCACCATCCGATTGGAGGTAAACCACCTGGCCTTCAGGAGAAAGATCAAGACCCATCTCTTCTGAGGGCCCAGGGAATGGATACCGAACGCCCGGAGGCAATTCAGTTCGCATGTGTCGCGCTATATAAGTTTCTCACTCACTCATATATACAAGGTGTGTCTATTAAATAACGAGACTGTGATCCCACTTAGTAAACAAAGCAATCAGAACCGTTTATACCTGCATGCGTGGTGACCTTAAACATGTTTGAACCTGCATGACAAGCCGCAACACTCTATGACGTTCAGTTGATTGTGAGTCGCCATTTAGTTTGGTTGTGTTTTCTGTAGTGTGCCGAAAAAATGCAAAATTAAACAATTGAACAACGTGTCAATTTGAGATTTTTAGTAAAATTGCACAAAATACCAACGGAATGTTTTCAAATGCTTACTACAGCTTATTGGAATGACGGCATGTCTCGTGCGTGTGTGTTCGAGTGGCACAAAAGATTCAGCAAGGGACGTGAGAATGACTTCCCAAAAAGTAAATCAGTGCTTAAAGGGACGTTTTGAGTGCTGTAAAGAAGAAAACTGCGGATGTGTTGAAACAGCTGACAGAAATTGATTTTCTCCATGCCTTTGACTAGTGTTGCTCACGAATATTCGCATTTCAAATATTCGTTACGAATATGGCATATTCATATATTCACGAATAACTCGAATTTCGCGGCCAAAATTCGCTATTCCGAATATTCGTATTTTTTCTAATTTATTTTTAAAACAGATCACATCCTATCGACGTCTAAAAGCATTGCTGGTATGATTAGAGACCCTGGGCCGAGTAGCTAAGCTGAGGCGATCCTTTTATGTTGCCGAATATTCGCAATCGCGAATATTCGATTTCCGAATATTCGCGAATACTTTCTCCGCCCTTCTTTTGCATCAAAGCCAATCAGAGTTCTCCTACCACAGTTGTCAAAATCTCGCAATCAATTTCGCATTCGCATTAGCGAAATTTCGATAAAATATCACCAATATTAGATTTCCGAATATTCGCGAATACTTTCTCCGCCCTTCTTTTGCATCAGAGCCAATCGGAGTTGTCAAAATCTCGCAATCAATTTTGCATTCGCATTAGCGAAATTTCGATAAAATATCACCAATATTCGATTTCCGAATATTCGCGAATACTTTCTCCGCCCTTCTTTTGCATCAGAGCCAATCAGAGTTCTCCTACCACAGTTGTCAAAATTTCGCAATCAATTTCGCATTCGCATTAGCGAAATTTTGCAAATTTTTTTTTTTTTTTTTATAAAATATCACGAATATTCGATTTTAGCGAATATTTCACGAAATTTCGTCTATATATTCGTGATATATCGCGAAATCGAATATGGCGTATTGCGCTCAACACTACCTTTGACCAGTGGAAAACAAGACTGCAGCAATGAGCAAGGGGGCATGATTAGTGCCAACAGCATGGGAGTGTGGCTATCCCTGCTGTTTTAAAACAATTTAGAGGGGTTAAAAGGAGGCCTATGGAATGTGAGGCATTTGGGCGGGAAAGTCACGTGTAGTGTACAGTAGAACAGGTGTTTTTGAGCGGGAGGTTCACGTGTAATGTATGACTCATACACGTGCGGCGAGGGGTATATAAACCCCCCCCGCTCAGGCAGTTTTCAGGTACTTTACCTTACAGTGTGAAGAGCTCCCGGACGCTGCGAGGATGAGCCTTCTTGCTTCTGAGGCGATGAGAGCGCTGGTGAAGAAAATACTGGAAAGAGCGGAGACCGAAGGAGGAGAAGAGTGGCTGGAGAGATGCCTGTCGGCTATCGAAGAACCGTCTGCCGTGGACCAGGGCATGGAAGCTGCGGTCGGAAGCGCGGCCGGTCTGGAGGAGGGTGAGATAGTGTCTCCGTGTGAGCCGCCCCCTCTGGATATTCTTTCTCTCCCAGCCCGCAGGTCTCAGCGCACTCGCCCGCCGGAGCGTCCGTCGACGTCAGAGGCATCTCGCGGGTTGCCGGTATATCGTTCGGAGGAGGAAGGAGGGAGTGACGTCAGAGCCGGTGCAAGCAGTGCCCGGAAGGCGAATAAAAAACGTAAGAATGCCTCGCCGTCCCCGGGGCGAGGCAGAGGTGGTAGGACCAAGGCTCAGCCATCCCCGCCTGGGGGAGAAAATGTCTTCTTCCTTTCGCAGGCTCCAGGAAAGAACCAAGCGGGACCTTCAGCATCGCATGTCTCCAGGCGTGAACAGCTGGGTACGGCGATGGCAGTCGAAAGGCAGGACGGGAACACAAGTCAGTCAGCTGCGGCTTCAAGCGCTCCAGCGGCATCTGCTGGTGAGTTAATAGAAGGCAGCTTAATTTCACTACTTTTAAAAAAAATTGATAATTTAACTGATGCACTTAAACCTATTCCTACTCCTAAATCTAATTTACATTCAAGTGTTTGGTTAGGAAATAGCGAAGTGTCTTCGCACACAATAAGAGAAAAAAGTCACTCTGAAATTCCTGATAATTGTCTTAAAGAAGTTTTGCCATGTGAGATTTCTCCATTGGGATTTCACTTGGCTTTGAATATAAAAGAAAAAATTTGGAACAATGACTTTGTAGACCTGATGGCATTGCTTCCTAACAGTAAAGAATTTGCAGTACGTTCGGAAAAAAAATCAGATGAAGAGGATAGGAGACGTATTGCGCCCAGGTCTTTTCACAATTGGCTACACGCTTTTTGTATATTTTCTGCGGTTTTAGGCGAGAAATTCCCTGAGAAATGTAGCGGTCTCTTCCAGCATTTAGAACATATATTGGAAGCGTATAGAAATTTCGGAGGCTTCGGGTGGTATAATTATGATGAGTCGTTCCGCCAGAAGCTGTCGGTATACAAAAATCTTAAATGGGGTATGAAGGATGTGGGGTTGTGGTTGAACCTCATAGTTCCGCAAAAGCCGATTTTTAATAAAAGCCAACCGTCGGTTACTCCAAATAATGCTTCTGCGATGTACAAGAAAGGAATATGTTATGCCTTTAACGAGTCGCAATGCCGCTGGGCGGCATCGTGCAGATATAGGCATGAATGTTCTTTCTGTTTCGGGCCTCACCCGGTGGTGAAGTGTTTCAAAAGAAATTTCCAACACAAAGACATCCCAAAAAGCACGAACTCCAGTGAGTCTGGAAAGAATGCTACCTTGGCTTCTCCTTTACCCCGACAAGGAGAAAGCGGAAATTTTAATTAAGGGTTTCTCCACTGGTTTTGAATTACCAAAATTTTTAGGAACAGGTTGTGAAACAGTGAAGAATTTAAAATCGGTAAGTCAAAATAGTCAAGTTGTGAGGGAAAAAATCTTCAAGGAAATAACAGCTGGGCGTATTGCCGGTCCTTTTATTTCCCCACCGTTTAAAGATTTCAGGATATCTCCATTGGGGCTTATTCCTAAGAAGGAACCTAATTCGTTTAGGTTAATTCACCATCTTTCCTACCCTAAGGGTAAGTCTTTAAACGATGAAATTGACCCAGCGTCAGCTTCAGTGTCATATGCGACTTTTGATGACGCTGTGGTTCTGATAAAAAGAGTAGGGATAGGCGCCTTACTAGCAAAATCCGACATTCAATCAGCCTTTAGATTACTACCCATTGCGCCCGAAGCGTTTAGTTCCTTGGGTTTTTGTTTTGAGGATAAATTTTTCTATGATATGTGCCTCCCAATGGGTTGCTCAATGTCTTGCCATTATTTTGAATTGTTCGCATCTTTCTTGCAGTGGGTAATTAGTTTTGAATCAGGTAGTAATGGAATCATCCATTACCTTGATGATTATTTATTTATAGGGCCTCCGGACTCTCCCATCTGTAATTTAATATTGCATCTTTTCCTAGTGATTGCGGAATATTTCGGTATTCCGATTGCAAAAGAAAAGACTTTTCCGCCAGTGACGAAGCTGGATTTTTTGGGCATAAGCATTGATACAAATTTATTTATGTTTCAACTACCTGAGGTAAAGATAGCTCGTTTACAGCTCACAATTTGTTGTATGTTACGTAGAAGGAAGGTGATTTTAAAAGAGCTGCAATCTCTCCTTGGTCAATTAGCTTTTGCATCTAGGGTAATGCCGGTTGGCAGAATTTTTTCTAGGAGATTGGCTTTGGCAACAGCTGGATTAAAATCACCTTTCTCCCACATTCGCCTTACCACAGATTTAAAAGATGACCTCCTAGTCTGGTCACAGTTTTTAGAAGACTACAACTGTCAGACAATGTTTCAAGATGAATTTATTTTTGCAGCAGACATGCATTTGTACACGGATGCGGCGGGATCTTTAGGTTTCGCAGCAATATGGGAGACACATTGGTGTTGCGGTGCCTGGCCACCTTTTTGGGTACAATGCAAGGCAACAAAAAATATTGTTTTGTTGGAGCTCTTCCCCATAATAGTGGCCTTTGAATTGTGGGGAAGCAGTTTTGCAAACAAAAGAATATTGATACACTCGGACAATAAAGGAGTTTTATTTGCAATAAATTGTTTATCCTCAAAATCTGAACAGGTAATAAAGCTACTGCGTTACTTTGTCCTTCTGTGTTTAAAATTCAATATCTGGGTGAAAGTGAAACATGTGCCAGGTAAAGAAAATACGGTAGCTGATTCGTTATCTCGCTTTCAGATCTCTCGGTTCAGGCTGCTTTTTCCGGAAGCGGACTTGGTAGGTTTCAAATGTCCAAGCCACCTATGGGAGTTGATTTGACGCCGGCATTGGAGTCAATTAAACAGTCAGTACTTCCTAGAACATGGATCGAGTACTCGATCGCATGGAAGAAGTGGTTAGATTTTAATGATGGTTTGGGTTGTTCTGGTTTAGTACCAACAGAGAACACGTTATTGGCATTTATGAGTTCATTGATGAAGAAGGGTTTTTCCTCCAATCATATTAATAAGACGATGGTGGGTATTTCCTTTTTCTTCAAGATGAATATGTTACCTGGATGTAATAGCTTTTTCTCTGTTCGTCAGGCTATGAAGGGCTACAGGAGAAGGACACACCAACCAGATACTCGCAGGCCAATATCGATCGACATTTTAAAGAGGATTTGCGCTGCTACGTTTTCAGTATGTAGTTCGGAATTTGAAGCTTTATTATTTCAGACGGCGTTTATTTTAATTTTCTTCGCGGCCTTGCGGATATCTGAGTTGGTCCCTGCAAATAAGAAAGGTACATCTGGGCTAATGTTGAATGATGTAAGGATAGATGAAGAAAAAGTGCTAATTTTCATTAGCAAATCAAAAACTGACGTTCAAGGTAAAGGTCATTGGCTCGTTTTAAATGCCTGCGGCGACCGTACCATTTGTCCTTTATTAATAATATCAAAATATCTGAGTACCAGGCCTAAATGTGCCGGAAATTTTTTAGTGCATTTAAATACTGCACCATTAACAAAATTCCAGTTTTCAGCGTTATTGCATAAGTGCATATCTTTCATCGGTCTTTCCCATTTAAAATTTTCTTCCCACTCTTTCAGAATCGGGGCCGCTACAGAGGCAGCTAGAATGGGCCTTGACGATGCTGTCATTAAAAGTTTGGGGAGGTGGGAATCCAGTAAATTTAATTTGTATGTTCGCCCTAATTTGTCTGTTTAATTTCTTAGGTCAGAAGAGAGTTATTTGGATTCTAGGACACTCCTTTGTGCACTGGGCTCACAAAAGGGCATGTCAGAGATGTTATACTGCCAACTTGTCTTTTTCTTCCGAATGGTGTCAAATTTGGTGGAGAGGTATCCGTGGTTTACAGTGGAAAAATATTTCATTACAATTTTTCAAGTTGGCGGAATGCTGGCCTTCTCCTGATATTATAATTATACATGGGGGAGGCAATGATGTGGGTAAACAATCCACTTTGGAGCTACTGTTTTTGGTAAAAAGTGATTTACAGTTAATACATAGTTGGTTTCCTAAAGCGAGATTAATTTTCTCTGAGATAGTCCCAAGGTTGGTTTGGTTGTCATCCGGGAAACAGAAAAATTTAGAAAAAATAAGAAAGAGGTTTAATCATTTAATGGAAAGATTTATGCCCAGTTTGGGAGGTTTTTCCTTTAGACATACTGAGTTGGAAGGGGGGTTTCCAGGCCTATATAGACAAGACGGTGTCCACTTGTCGGATGTTGGTCTGGACATTTTTAACTCAGATATACAAACCATGATTGAGAAGGCCGCGGTGTTGGGGTAGCCTTTTTTGTTTGTTTGACAAACAAAATAGGCTGTGTGGGGACTTTTGTTTTAATAATTTATTTATGGTACTCGCTCGAGTCCTAAGACTGAGTGAGATTTGGAAATATTTGAAAAAATAATTTAAGTTTGAAATATTTATTGATTTATAAAATTTAATAAAGATAACAGTTTATTTATATTATAATTGCTTGTATTTATTCATACCAATAAAGGTGCCGCGGCCAATTTTATCACCATCTTTGATGGTCTTGGTTTGGTATTGTTATTTTAGATAAGAAGTAGTATAGCCTACATTCCCATGAGCAAGGGGGCATGATTAGTGCCAACAGCATGGGAGTGTGGCTATCCCTGCTGTTTTAAAACAATTTAGAGGGGTTAAAAGGAGGCCTATGGAATGTGAGGCATTTGGGCGGGAAAGTCACGTGTAGTGTACAGTAGAACAGGTGTTTTTGAGCGGGAGGTTCACGTGTAATGTATGACTCATACACGTGCGGCGAGGGGTATATAAACCCCCCCCGCTCAGGCAGTTTTCAGGTACTTTACCTTACAGTGTGAAGAGCTCCCCCATCCCTCCCACCCTGTCGCAGCACCTTTTATGTGGTTTGTCACCCTTGGATCAAGGGGGGACTTTTGTTTTAATAATTTATTTATGGTACTCGCTCGAGTCCTAAGACTGAGTGAGATTTGGAAATATTTGAAAAAATAATTTAAGTTTGAAATATTTATTGATTTATAAAATTTAATAAAGATAACAGTTTATTTATATTATAATTGCTTGTATTTATTCATACCAATAAAGGTGCCGCGGCCAATTTTATCACCATCTTTGATGGTCTTGGTTTGGTATTGTTATTTTAGATAAGAAGTAGTATAGCCTACATTCCCATGTATTAGTGCAAATGGGGAATATATTGAAGGGGACAAGCATTAAAATTTTAATGTATATACCTGTAAATAAAGGTGAATTATTTAATCAGTCTCCTTATTTAATAGACACACCTTGTATAGCCAAATAAGTTGTTGTTTTTTTTCTGGAAAAAAATGATTTATATGTTCATTTTATTTGTTTATACAATCCGTAGATGAAAAAAAATATATATATTGCTACTGTAGGTAAAATGTATCCGTTTTATCCTATAATGTGTCATATATTTAATAGCAGCCAGGGATAGCTGCCAGCAAAAGATGGTGGGGGGAGCTAGACATATGGATAGGGCATACCCTGTGCACTTCAATTAAGTTTTGTTGGGTGTGTTTGTAGCACACCCACAGACCACAACTGGTTAACCACTTCTCGCCTGGCCTATAGCAGATTGGCGGCCGGGAAGTGGTTCTGTTATCCTGACAGGGCGTCATAAAACGTCCAGCAGGATAACATGCCGGAGCGCGTGGCAATCGTGAATGCGACATGTCAGCCTAATCTCCGATCGTGGTAAGAAACCTTTGACAGAGGCTTCTTACCATGTAATCAGCTGTGACCAATCACAGCTGATCATCGCATGAAATGGGAAGTGCCGTTAAACAGCATTCCTCGGTTCGTGCTGACAGGGAGAGCCGACTGGCGGCTCTCCCTGTCAGGGGGGGGGGGGGGTCTGTGCTGATAATTAGTACATTGATTATCAGCACAGCCCTATCATATCAGTACCAATTAGAGCCCAGCACAGTGTCAATCAGTGCCCATCACAGTGCCAATATGTGCCCTACAGTAACACCTGTCAGAACCTGTGGCTGTGGACGTGATATATTTGGATTTTACAAAAGCGTTCGATACAGTTCCGCACACACAGCTCATGTGTAAGGTAAGGTCTACAGGATTGGATATATCAGTTTGTAAATGGATAGAAAACTGGCTGAAAGCCAGAATTCAGAGAGTCGTGGTTAATGATTCTTACTCTGAATGGTCCAATGTTATCAGTGGTGTACCCCAAGGTTCAGTGCTGGGACCCTTACTTTTCAATATATTTATAAATGATATTGGGTCTGAGATCAAAAGTAACATTTCTGTCTTTGCAGATGACACCAAGCTATGCAGTGGAATAACGTCCTTACAGGATGTCTCCAATTTACAAGCCGACCTCAATGCTCTGTCTGATTGGGCGACTAAGTGGCAGATGAGGTTTAATGTAGATAAATGTAAAGTTATGCACTTGGGGGCTAAGAATATGCATGCATCATACATACTAGGGGGAGTACAACTGGGGGGGTCTGTAGTGGAGAAAGATCTGGGGGTTTTAGTTGATCATAAGCTCAATAATGGCATGCAATTCCAAGCTGCGGTTTCCAAAGCGAGCAAAGTCCTTTCTTGTATTAAGAGAGGTATGGACTCCAGAGACAGAGATATAATTTTGCCCCTGTACAAATCATTAGTAAGACCTCATCTGGAATATGCAGTTCAGTTTTGGGCACCAGTTCTCAAAAAGGATATAGGAGAACTGGAGAAAGTGCAGAGAAGAGCAACCAAACTGATAAGAGGCATGGAGGAGCTCAGCTATGAGGAAAGATTAGAGGAACTAGATTTATTCACTCTTGAGAAGAGGAGAATAAGGGGGGATATGATCAACATGTACAAATATATAAGAGGTCCATACAGTGAACTTGGTGTTGAGTTATTCACTTTACGGTCATCACTGAGGACAAGGGGGCACTCTTTACGTCTAGAGGAAAAGAGATTTCACCTCCAAATACGGAAAGGTTTTTTCACAGTAAGAGCTGTGAAAATGTGGAACAGACTCCCTCCAGAGGTGGTTCTGGCCAGATCAGTAGATTGCTTTAAGAAAGGTCTGGATTCTTTCCTAAATGTACAGAATATAACTGAGTACTAAGATTTGTAGGTAAAGTTGATCCAGGGTAAATCCGATTGCCTCTCGGGGGATCAGGAAGGAATTTTTTCCCCTGCTGTAGCAAATTGGATCATGCTCCGCTGGGGTTTTTTGCCTTCCTCTGGATCAACTGTGGGTATGAAGTTGGGTGTATAGGATTTTACTGTGTTTTTTTTATTTTGTTTTTTGTGGTTGAACTGGATGGACTTGTGTCTTTTTTCAACCTGACTAACTATGTAACTATGTAACCTCATCAGTACCTCATCATCAGTGCTGCCCATCAGTGCCACCTGTCAGTGCCAATCAGAACTGACTATCAGTGGCAATCAGTGCCGCCTGTCAGTGCCCATTACAGCCGCCTGTCAGTGCACATCACAACCGCTTGTCAGTGCCCATTAGTGCCGCCTGTCAGTGCTCACCAGTACCACCTATCAGTGTCCATCAGTGCCACCTATCAGTGCCTATCGGTTCTGCCTATCAGTGCCCATCAGTGCTGCATATCAGTGCCCATCAATTCTACATATCAGTACCTCGTCATCAGTGCCACCTTATCAGTGCCAACTCATCAGTGCCCATCACTGCCACCTCATCTGTGCCCATCACTGCCGCCTCATCAGTGTCCATCAGTGAAGGAAAAAACAAAATTTTATAACCGAAACAAAAAAACTGTCTTTTTTAGTTTGTTTATCAAAAAATAAAAACCCAAATGGTGATCAAATACCATCAAAAGAAAGCACTATTTATGGGAAGAAAATTATAAAAAATTATAAAATTATAAAAAATTAGTTTGGGTACAGTGTTGCATGATCACGCAATTATCATTAAAAGTGCGACAGCGATAAAAGCTGAAAATTGTCCTGGGCAGGAAGGGGCGAAAGTGCCTGGTATTGAATTGGTTAAGTAGACACCTGTTTCCATTTTGATTGTTTAATTTCTAGTTATTATTCTGGATTTTACAATTAGCCATTTTTATTAGATTACATTTTAAAAGCCTTATTTATATTTATTACAGCTGATTTTAAATTGTTTTTGTACAATTTTGGCTGTAATAATTGATCACAGCTGTGTTTCCATTGTTTAAAAATACCTCCGCTCCTTATGCAATAATAATCTTGCCGCAGTTAACAAATTCCTCTTTTCTTTCTTTTCTACTAAAATTCACATTTGCTTACTAAAAGCTTATCTTAGGGAAAGAAGCTGATACACATTTGGTCTGTTTGATGTTTATTTCTTAAATTTGTGTTCAACCAAATATGTTTGAAGAAAATGTAATTCATCCAGTTCACATATGGCCACCTTATCAGACATTAAAGGGTTTGTAAAGGAATTTTTTTTTTATCTTCATAGCTTCCTTTACCTTAATGCAGTGCTGTTTTCATGTCCTCATTGTTCGTTTTTGCTCTCAAGTTGCTGTAATTCTTCTCTGATCTCCACACTTCCTGGTTGTCTGTTTCCTGATAACCACAGTGCTGGGAGCTTTCTCTCTGTGGTCACTAATCAAGGAGGTGTGATTACTGTGTGTCTAGTTTCTAGTTTCGTTTTGCAAACCATCACTACTCTATGGCTCTTTATGCTCTGTAAGGCAGAGAAGCAGGAAACAACATGCAAAAACGAAACTAGAAACTACAGGTAGATTACATGATTGATTTTTATCTATTTTTAATCGTTTTTAAAAGGAATCAGTTAAATATTATGTCTCTATACCCTGTAAACAGTCATTTCAGCAAAAAAAATGTTTTTATTTACAACCCTCATAACTTGCTTCTGAGAATGCTTGTTTTTTTCGTACACATGACCATTTTTCACGACGAGAAAAAGGTCGAGAAAAAATAGAGCAGGTTCTAAATTTTTAATGCCCATTTTTCTCGTCGAGAAAAATGCTCTGGAGCCTACACACGATCGTTTTTAATGACCAATTAAAAAAATGGCATTTTTCTCGTCATGAAAGACAGTCGTGTGTACGCGGCATAAGGCTAGCTACTATACAATTACATTTTCTTGCATTTTTGCTTTTTTTTTCGTGATTTAATGCCATTTTTCATTGTGTGATTTCTCAAGTGGCAGATCTCAGTAACTACCGTGTTTCCCCGAAAATAAGACCTACCCCGAAAGTAAGCCCTACTGTCATTTTTTGAGAAGGCTGCAATATAAGCCATACCCCGAAAATAAGCCCTAGTTTGGGGTTGTGGGGTCTAGACTGTGTATGTTTCTTTGGTAAATACCTTTGTTGCGGCGCTGCTCAGCTGATCCCCGCTGCTCTCCTCCTCTTCTGTCAGCGCGGGATCTCGGCCCCCCTCCCTCTGTAGTGCTCAGAGCAGAAAAAGACCATTCAGGCGGTACATGGAAGTGCCATCTGTTGCTCAGCTGATTCTCCGCTGCCTTCCTTCTGCCTACTGTCAGCAGGGGATCTCGGTGCCCCCCTCCCCCTGCAGTACTCGGAGTGGGAAAAGACCGTTCGGGCGGTTTCCCTACCTGGCCGGACTCGTTTTCATCGGTCCCAGTGCCAGTCACCCAGGTCAGGGATTTGGGAATCATCTTGGACGAGAGATTGACGCTACGACCACAGGTAAACCAGGTGGTGAGTTCTTGTCACTTCCACTTGAAACTCCTGAGGTCGACTTTTCGCTTCATTGAAGAATCACATAAGATCTCCATGGTCAATGCCATTATTGGAAGTCGATTAGATTATTGTAATGCTTTGTACCTGGGTTTACCTAATAACATCATGCACAAATTACAGCTTATTCAGAATGCCGCTGCAAGGCTACTCACTGGTGTTGGTCGTCGTGACCACATCACGCCATCGCTGAGAGCCCTGCATTGGCTACCCGTGAAGGAACGGGTTCTGTTTAGGACTGGATGCATGGTGCACAGGGCTACCCATGGCAAGGGGCCAGTGTACCTGCAGGAAAAATTCACCAAGTATGTGCCCAACCGTACCTTAAGGTCGGCTAATTTGGAAACTTTGGTGATTCCTAAATTTCGTAAGAAAAAATGCGGAGGGAGGACGAGTGCGGTCCAGGGAGCACAGTTTTGGAACTCCCTGCCTCTAAAATTAAGGCTTGAGAATGATCTTTTTAAGTTCAGGAAGCTTTTAAAAACTGAGCTTTTCAGTCTAGCCTATGGAATTACATAGGTTTTTATAGTTCTTTGATCTGCTACTATTTTATATTTGATCTGTTCCGCTGCCTGTGTGTGTTTTTTTGGTTGTTGCTGTATTGTTGTTCTCGGCGCATCGAGGCCTACGGGTAACTGACTGCGTTTTGTACTTTTTTTGTACTTTTAAGAATTTTAATAAATAAATAAATAAATAAGGCGGTACATGAATGTGTCGAGCGGCACTCAGCTGATTCCCCGCTGCTCTCCTTCTGCCAGCTGTCAGCAAAAGGAATCTCGAGCCCCCCTCCCTCTGCAGTGCTCAGAGCATGGAAGATCGATCAGGCGGGTCACGAAAGGACAGAGGAAGGCGCTGTAGGAAGGTACGGTGCACACTTTACATTGTATGGGGGCTGTAATACAGTGCATTTTATAATTTTACAGGCACTTTTAACTCCGTTCCAGGAGATGGGGAGAGAAGACAGCACATGACAAGCCCTACCCCGAAAATAAGCCCTACTGGGTCTTTTGTCTAAAAAATTTATACAAGACAATTTTTGGGGAAACACAGTATGCTTTGGCAGTGCATGTATCATGCATTTTTTCGATTTCTATAGGCCCCTTGATGCACATTGATGCTTAAAAAATGTGGCCAAACTATTTTCATGGCACGGCACAATGCATATTCTGTATGTGAACTAGACACACTGAAAACAATGTAATGTCCTATTACAATGCAACCATCCAATTTCAGACATAAAAAATCTGTAGGAGACTTCACTCTGACTACGGGGATTAAACAAAGGAACAAAACCCTGCAAAAAAAAACACTGAAAACTGTGCAACCACATCAATCCACTAAAAAGGGGCAGACACGCAAAGGGAACCTTCAACATTACTGATTCAAACAGCTGCACCTCCAGTGACGTAGTGTAATTATTCAATGCAACAAGTGCCACTAGGAATGTTACATTGGTAAAATAGGACAAATTACAAAACAAAATACATTCATGTAGACACATCATAAATGAATATAAGGAAGATGATTACTGCTCACCTATGGGACATCATTTCACACAACCAGATTATCTTAAAGGGAACTTTTAATACAGGGCACTTCCTGCCCAGGTAAATTTTCAGCTTTCAGCGCTGTTGAACTTTAAATGACAATGGTCATGCAACGCTGTACCCAAAAATAAAATAATCATTTTTTTGAGACAGAAGGAGCTTTCTTTTGGTGGTATTTAATCACCACTGCATTTTTTATTTTTTGCTAATCAAACGAAAAAAGACATTTAAAAAAAAAAAGTTTTTCTTAGTTTCTGTTATAAAATGTTGTAAATAAGTAATATTTTCCTTCACTGATGAGCGCTGATGAGTCTGCACTGATGGACACTGATATGCACCACTGATGGACACTAATAGGCGGCTCTGATATGCGGCAATAATGTGCACTGATGGGCAATAATGTGCACTGATAGGTGACACTGATGGGCACTAATGGGCACTGATAGGTGGCACTGATGGGTACTGATAGACGGCACTGATGGGCACTGAAAGGCATCACTGTACCATCAAACAGAGCCATTGTGCCATCAAACGCAGCCGCTGTGCCCATCAATTGCCGCCACTGTGCCATCAATCGCAGCCACTGTGCCATCAAACGCAGCCACTGTGCCCATCAATTGTTGCCACTGTGCTATCAAACGCAGCCACTGTGCCATCAAATGCAGCCACTGTGCCCATCAATTGTCACCACTGTGCCATCAAACGCAGCCACCGTGTCCATCAATTGCCACCACTGTGCCCACCAAATGCAGCCACTGTGCCATTAAAACGCAGGCACTGTGCCCATCAATTGCTGCCACTGTGCCCATCAAATGCAGCCACTGTGCCCATCAATCACTGTCACTGTGCCCATCAAAAGCAGCCACTGTGCCCCTCAAACGAAACCACTTTGCCATCAAAGGCAGCCACTGTGCCCATCAAATGCAGCTACTGTGCCAAACGCCACCTTTGTGCCCATAAAACGCTGCCACTGTGCACCATCAATCGCCGACACTGTACCATCAAATAAAGCCACTGTGCCCATCAATTGCTGCTCCTGTGCTCATCAAACGCAGCCACTGTTGCTAGAGACTTGCCACGCAAATTTGCTACAAATTGGAAAAGTGTCAACTAGAACTTGTGCTTCAAGTGCTCTGCAGGTGCACAACCTGTCAGTGAAAATGTGCAGCAAGTTAACAGGCTTACTGCCATAAATTTGTAGCAAGTTATGCTTGCTATCTGTGTACTGGGCACTTTTACCCCCTTCCTGCCCAGGCCAATTTTCAGCTTTCAGCTCTGTGGCATTTTGAATAACAATTGCGCTGTCAAGCAACACTGTACCCATATGACATTTTATGATCTTTTCTTTGCTAAATAAACGAAAAAAGACTAAAAATGTTGAAAGAAAAACACATTTTTTCATAGTTTGTTGTACAATTTTTCAAACAGGTAATGTTTCTCCTTTACTGATGTGCGCTGATGAGGCTGCACTGATGGGCACTGATGAGGTGGCACTGGTGGGCACTGATAAGGAGGCACTGAGGAAGCTGCACTGATGGGTGGCACTGATAGGCAACACTGATGAGCACTAACAGGCGGTACTAATGGGCATTGGTAGGCAGCGCTGATGGGCACTGTTAGGTGACACTGATGAGGATGTCCTGATGGGCACTGATTGGCAGCACTCATTGGCACCACTGGTGGGCAATGATTGGCAGCACTGGTGAGCACTGTTGGGACTGCACTGATAATCAGTGCCCTGATTATCAGTGTACATGTCCCTTTTACACAAGCCGGTTATCGTCTCTCCTCAGGCTATCAGCGCAAGGAAACTAATGTCTATAACCAACTTCTGTTTACATCTGGATCAGCTATGATTGGATACAGCCGAACACGTAATAAAGAGCCGCTGATTGACTCTTTACCTCAATCTGTGATCAGCAGTGTCCGGAACAGTGGCGGTGCGTCCATAGAGGGCGCCGCCCCCTCTCGCTCTCGCACCGCCACTGTACAATACATCGATTCGTGCATTGCATGAATCGATGTATTGCTGCTGCCGCCGACTTTTCAGATGGCCGCCCCCCTGGCGAGCGCCAGCCATCTGTATAACGACAGCTTGTTGGCTTTGGAAGTGCCTATCAGAGCCAGCGGCTCTGATAGGCTTTCCGATTACAGCCCTCCGGCTTCCAGATGCTTATCCAAGGGACACACGGGGGGTGCGTTCCTTGGATAAGACTGACAGGCGTCTCAGCCAATCAGGTTCATCGGTTCTGGTTACCGGTAACCTGATTGGTTGAAGCATCATCAAGGGCGGGAGAAGACATCGAGGGATGGTAGAAGCAGGATGGCTGACCCCAGAAAGGTAAGTGCCAGGTGGGGGGGGGCATTTTACATGGCACAGTGGTGACAATTGCTGGGCACAGTGGTTGCAATTTTGCTGGGCACAGTGGCTACAATTGATGGGCACAGTGGCTACAATTGCTGGGCACAGTGGCTATAATTGCTGGGCAAAGTGGTGAAAATTGCTGGGCACAGTGGCTACAATTGCTGGGCACAGTAGCGACAATTGCTGGGCACAGTGGCGATAATTGATGGCACAGTGGTGACAATTGATGGCACAGTGGCGACAATTGCTGGGCACAGTGGCGACAATTGATGGGCACAGTGGGGACAATTGCTGGGCACAGTGGTGAAAATTGATGGCACAGTGGCTGCGTTTGATGGCATGGCATAGTGGTGACAATTGCTGAGCACAGTGGTGACAATTGATGGCATAGTGGTAACAATTGATGGCATAGTGGTAACAATTGATGGCACAGTGGTAACAATTGATGGCACAGTGGCTGCATTTGATGGCATGGCACAGTGGCGACAATTGATGGCACAGTGGCGACAATTGATGGCACAGTGGTGACAATTGATGGCACAGTGGCAGCATTTGATGGGCACAGTGGCTGCCTTTGATGGGCACAGTGGTTGCAATTGATGGGCACAGTAGCTGCGTTTGATGGGCACAGTGAGGCTGCAATTGTTTGTTTTTTTTCGTTTGTTTGCACGCCCCCAAAAAAAAATTGAGCACCAGCCGCCACTGGTCCGGAAGACACAGTGATCACAGAGCGTGCCACCCAGGATGAGTGCAATCACGGGAAGACGTCATATAATGACCTCCCAGAATGAGACGACGGCACTGTAGCAGTCATTTACCCATATTGCACTTGGCAAGTGGTTAAGCAAAGATAAAGATGACAGCTGTGGTGATTGCACTGCAAAAACAAGGCAGCAGTGGCAGCTCCCATGGTTCTGCCCTAACTGTTTCCTAATAAAGTGGAACTAGACCTAAGTAGTAAAAAACTGTGAGCAGGCAGCTCTTTATTGCAGAAGAGACATGCCATGTTTTTTTCTGAAATAATAAACATTACCTGCCTGCTCGCAGTCTTCTATTGAATGTACACTGAGTTGGGAATGTAAAGCTCAGCATGACTAACCAACACACTCCAGTTGTCCCTGAATGACTGATTCCCATGCACATGTACAGGATGATGTTATTCCCCACCAGTCAATCAAGAATCCAAATACCCAGCACCCAAAAGTGGCCAGAGAGAAGATGACAGCAGCAGGCAAGGGCTGTAATCGTCACATCTCTGGAAGGTGGAGGTAAGTATTTCTGAGGGTTTAGTTCTGCTTTAAGGCCAAATTTTATTGATATGTTAAAGTTATCTATGCTACTATAATTGGGATTAGGTGGCTTGGATATAACTAATTTGTCTAGACTCGGGCTATTGGGCTGTGAATATACCACAATGATATTTAAATCTAAAGAGAACGTACCTAGGCGCTAATAAGAATTTAATGTTGAAACAGAAATTATTCATTTTTGGCAGGGGGTGCATCAGGTATTAGTACAGCTCTCCCAACTTCAGAATGAAGACCAAAATCCAAAAAACAAATATCCTGTTGTGTAGTTAAACACTGCACTATATAATACTGTTAGTGAATACCTTTCTACTGTATTTCCTGATTTGTGGACATCTCTGTCGGGGCTTTAAATGTGGATGTGGATGATGCCGTCCTCAGTTAATTGTTCATTCTCATGATCAGAATCTATTCCTGAATAGATACTGTACTATTTTCAAGAAATGCCATTCTAAGTCTGTTAATATTCATTAAGAAAGAAATGAAACCGCGCTTAGGGCCAACCAAGGCTAAAAAAAGCTAAAAAAATAACAATAGAGCACTACGCTAGGGTAATTGAATATAATATAACATGTAAATAAATCACCAGGAGAGTAATGAATCAATGAGTAGCGGGCTGCAGCCCCCCAAAATGGATCCCCGAAGGTCATGGTTTGGACTAGTTTATAGGTAGGGCAGCGCCACCACCCCACCTTATTCTAATTGTTAATATTCATTGGCATGTCCACTTGCAGTCACTGTTGGGATAGTATGTGGTTGGGTGATAAAGCAGGAAAATAATTGGGGTGGATTTACAATGCCCCGGTGCAGTTGCGCTGTGTTTAGGGCAAAACACAACTAACCCACATTCTTTGTACACGTTAGCTGTACTTTCCCATAGGCTTCTATGAGGTCTTGTGGTTTTGGTAGGTTTTCGGAAAGCACACCAAAAATGCAGCATGCAGGAGTTTTGGTGAACTTTCTGAAACTGCACCAGAACCACAGGACCCCATAGAAATCGATGGGAAAGCACAGATAGCCATCACAAAAAAACGCGGGTTAGCTGCATTTTAGAAAAAGTGTAGTGGGCAGTGTGGCACTGCCTTTAGGAAACAGGGACAAAGTGTTGGCACTATATAATAGAAATTGCCTAAGCAAGGACCTTTTAAAACAGGTATTACTTTGAAATTACATTAACTTGTTGAAGTTTATATGAGATTCTAGTGGTTGGGTTTACACTTATTTTAGGTGCTCATTGTTGTCATTGTTAGTCTCATTGCTCACTTTTTACAAGGCATGGTTATTGTTTGCCTTTTTCTCTCATCTATTACAACTTTTTTTTGTAAATTTTAAAAAATCTAGTTTATTAGACTAGTTTAGTCGTCCTTCTTTCCTTGTCTAAGATGCAAGGAGTCAAGCAAGGGAAGAGGCGCCTCTGGGTGCAATATTTTAAAACAATTTTATTAAAAGCATAGTTTAACCACTTCTATACCAGGCACTTACGCACCTTCCCGCCAAAGCCAATTTTCAGCTTTCAGCACTGTCGCACTTTGAATGGCAATTGCGCGGTCGTGCGAAGTGGCTCCCAAAAAAATTGGCGTCCTTTTTCCCCCACAAATAGAGCTTTATTTTGGTGGTATTTGATCACCTCTGTGATTTTTTTTTTGCGCAACAACTAAAAAAAGACTGAAAATTTTGAAAAAAAATTTAGTTTTTATTTTTTTATGTTAATTTTTTTGTAAATAAGTAAGTTTTCTCTTTCAATTACGGGCACTGATATGGCAGCACTGATGGGCACCGATGAAATGGCACTGATGGACATCGATGAGGTAGTACTGACGGGCACAGATGAGGTGGCACTGATTGGCGGCGCTGGTATGCGGCACTGATGGGCACACATAGGCGGCACTGATGGGCACACATAGGCGGCACTGATGGGCACACATAGGCGGCACTGATGGGCACTCATGGGCGGCACTGATGGGCATTCATGGGCAGCACTGGGCACTCATAGGCAACACAGATGGGCACTCATGGGCGGCACTTATGGGTGGCACTGATGGATTCTTATGGGTGGCACAGATGGGCACTGATAGGTGGGCACTGGGCATGGATGGGCACTGTGGGGTGGCACTGACGGACACTGTGGGGTGGCACTGATGGACACTTGGGTGGCACTGATGGACACTGTGGGGCAGCACTGATCTACCCATGTTGCCAGTCAGTGCCCATTTGTGGGCACTGATTGGCATCTTTTTTTTAAAAAAAAAGCTTTTTTTTTTTACGACTTTTTTATTTTATTTGCCCTTCCCTGGTGGTCCGGGGTGGGCTTCCCTGGTGGTCCAGTGTGGTGATCCGAGGGGGGGCTGTGCTGATACACAATCAGCGCGAACCCCCCCTGTCATGGGGGGCCGCCGATCGGCTCTCCTATACTCGCGTCTGCCAGACGCGATTGAGGAAGAGCCATCAACGGCTCTTCCTGTTTACATTGTGATCAGGCCGTGACTGGACACGGCTGATCACGTGGTAAAGAGCCTCAGCCGGAGGCTCTTTACCGAGATCGGAAATGCAGGGTGTCAGACTGACACCCCACATCACCAATCGCCGCGCTGCGTGCCCCCACGGGTGCGCGTGGCATGAAATCCTGCAGGACGTCCATGGACGTCCAGTCAGGATTTCAAAACCACTTCCCGGACGTAAATCGGCCATAGGCCGGGCGGGAAGTGGTTAAAAACCACTCACATTTTGATGGTGTAATGCAGGCATGTAAAGATTTCTCAAGAGGGAGAGGTGGATGTCCTCCGGTACGTCATGTCCCTGGTCCTCGCAGTGGAGCTGTGGAATGAGGGGAGATCAGGATCTTCTTACCGCTGGTGGTGAGGGGTGGCTGTGGTGGATGGATCTCGTCAGGCACTCGAGGCGCGGATGGACCGGCGGGTGAGGGATGATGACGTCACCGGGCAAGCGACGCGTTTCTGAGTGGTCAGGCAGCGAATGACGCGGCTGCCGCACTCCTTTCTCAAGCTTGAGAAAGGAGTGCGGCAGCCGCGTCATTCGCTGCCTGACCACTCAGAAACGCGTCGCTTGCCCGGTGACATCATCATCCCTCGCCCGCAGGTCCATCCGCGCCTCGAGTGCCTGATGAGATCCATCCACCACAGCCGCCCCTCATCACCAGCGGTAAGAAGATCCTGATCTCCCCTCACTCCACATCGCCACTGTGAGGACCAGGGACACGACATACCGGAGGACATCCACCTCTCCCTCTTGGGAAATCTTTACATTACACCACCAAAATGTGAGTGGTTTTTAAACTATGCTTTAAATAAATTTGTTTTAAAGTATTGCACCCAGAGGCGCCTCTTCCCTTGCTTGTCTATACAGAATTGGAACATGGTTTCTGTTCCCCACTGATGGCAGCCCTGAGAGCATACCCCCACCAATACGTATCACATCTCAGACTTTTCACCCCAATTCATATTGCACTACCAACAGCCTGGACTCATTGCCTATTTTGTCATTTGCTCCATGCTCTGTATGCTGGTTATGCTGACTTGATATTTATTACTCTGTTTTTTTGCGCACAATTTACTTGTTGTAAGATGCAAGGAGTGGCAACTGTGCTAGCTGACAAAAAATCTAATAATGATGTTGGTAATAATAATAATAAATTATACCCATACCCCCAAATTTTGAATTACTATCCTCTTTGGCATGAGGTCTCTCTAATATTAAATTCAACCTTTATTTGTGTTAGCCTGTTTTGCAATAATAATGCCATGAACACATATACACCTATCTTTGTTCCCATTTCAGGGAAAACATTTAGGAGAAAAATACGCTTCATAAAGCAACAAAAAAGAGCATGTCTTTCCTCTTAAAACATGGCAGAAGTGGAGCTGCGGTGGCTCAACGCGATTGGCACTGCCGCTGACAAGCCATTCACCTCTGCAGCTAGGGGTTCGGATCCCGGTCTCGGCTACATGTGAATTGAGTTTGGTGGTCTCAGCCCGGCTCCCGGTGGGTGTGCTATGCGAGGTAAGCCTGCACTTAGTACGCCCACCCCCCTCCCACAAAAACCACCACACTTACACGCACTCGAAATTGGGTTAACATCACGCACTTTGACCACGCGGTCTCTAAAAAGAGAGGCGAAGGACTAATGGGGCTGGTTGAGCGGGCTAATCCTCTCACTCCCTTATAGGGAGTCCCTCTGCCCCGTTGGGCTTCAAAGCGGAGCAGGTAGGGCGGGCTGTGTGGGAGGACCCCCTCACACACCTGCCATTGCCACCCGGGGAATGGAGAAAGGTGGCAGATTGCCTCTGGGGGAGGCCTGCCTACTCCCAACTCCTGCAGTCCGGCTCCTCTCTTGAGTACACGCACAAAATACACTTTAAAAAAAAAAGAAAAAAAAAAAAAACATGGCTGACTTCAACAATATTTCAATTGAAAACATACATGCTCATTGCTTTGGCACAGCCTCCTAATCTAACTATAATGAAATAATCTATCAAAGTAATTTAACAGTATTTAAATGTGAGTAGTGCTGATTTCAAATTTTTGTTTACTTTGATTCAAAGAAAAAGCTAACACATTTAAGCAAGTTTACCATTCCATGAACAGAACACTCGTAATCCCTAAATAGTAGTGAAACTTGCAGACAGCTACACTTTTTTTTTAGCCATAGAGTGCTAGACTCCTTAATACGGTTTGTGGTTTGCCACATCTGAATACAATTTTTTAGCATGATGATGATCTAAGCAGAACAATTTCTTGGCAATAGTAACCTGATAAGGCACTAGCTAGGGTTGGCGAGCTGACAGGACAGACATTCCATCCTGCTGTGCATGGCTTTAACACATCTGGGAAGACAAAGCATTGCCATCCTTTGTTTCTACAAACATCAGAAGAAGACAGCCAAATTTGCTGCTGTGGGCAGCATGAGAATCTGTCAACAATATGCACGGGTTTCAGCGAAGTCTGCTTTACACAATTTGCTCCATACTTGTTAAAAAAAAAAAAAAAACATATTGCTGTTAGCTGTTCTCCCCAGCAAAGCTGTAATGAGGAATCAATTGTTCCAAAATAGTTCAAACATTTTGGCCTTCAGTTGAACTTCGGTTGAACAGTTATTTAGTTTGTGTGTTTGGAATATTTGATCGAGAGTCTGAAAAACAAGAAGTGACTAGAATTTTCAAACCAAGTTGATTGTTATAAGAGTACATTAACACCATGTGACATGAGTGGTTCACAACCATTGGTTATTATGTTCAGCAGATGGTTATTGGAATTAAAGTTTAATTTGAAGCTTCTGTTATGTTAATGTATCTTACAGCATGCTATTTATATGGTTGGGCAGGATGGGAGTCATTACTGAGTCCTCAAGAATCATAAAGCTCATCACTGGACAAGATTAACTCACTCCAATTCTTCCTTCTCCCCATTAAAAAAAACAGTGCTAATTACTTACCTGTGTCTAGGGATGGGCCCGATGTTGGAGTCGAACATAAGTTCGACTCGAACATTGTACCCCTACCCATTCACCAAAAAAAGTATCAAAAAGTAAATACCACAAAAGACTGTTTTGAAAAAAAATCCTTTATTAATAAAGAAAAAAAAAGTGTCCCGCGATTTCTATCCATCTTCAATCATGCCACCTAACGGACCTGAAAAATAAAGAAGAAAAAGCATAAATACTCCACCTCCATGGAAGATGTCTCGCCAACTACTGTCTTTTCGCTGGGACAGCTGTTATATAGGCAAGGGCCACCTGGTGATGTAACCGAATGACCCCTCCCCTTCTGACATCATGAGTCTCTCCCACTGAGTGTCTATTGAGGCAGCATGATTATTGATGGATGGACATCGCAAAGGGCCTAGTATGAACTGGGGGAGGGACCCACACTGATTTTTTCCTTGATTTTATCAATATTGCTGGGAGCCGTCTATATTTTACAACAGTTTCAATTTTAAATATTTTTTTTCCCTTTAGTAATTTAATTTTTCTGCGGCACTGTAAAATGCATCAGACAGATGCACCACTTTACAGGTAGACTAGGCGACCCCCCCCCCCCCCCAGCACGATATTTAAAGGAATATTTCATTTTTATTGTTTCACATTTCACTTTGCTTGTTCTCATGTTCTGGTGTGACCCGAACTGGGAGTTGTTTGGCCCATCCCTACCTGTGTCTGCAGTCACATCACCTTGCACAATGCCTCTTCCCAAAGTGACAACTAGTGATCCAGTGCTAGAGTACAGGCTTACCATCAGTCTTTTTTCTGCTTTTGTGCATGACATCATCACATTGTAGCTGTTTTCACGACTTGAAAGGACCTGCCACTGGTCAGCCAGTAGGAAATGTTTGTGTCAAACAGGCAGCCCAATGTGGACACTCAAAAAATGATCCTCCTACTCTGCAGTGAAAAAGTTATGCCGCGTACACACGATCAGTCCATCCGATGAGAACGGACCGATGAACCATTTTCATCTGTTAACCGATGAAGCTGACTGATGGTCCGTCACGCCTACACACCATCGGTTAAAAAAACGATCGTGTCAGAACGCGGTGACGTAAAACACAACGACATGCTGAAAAAAACGAAGTTCAATGCTTCCAAGCATGCGTCGACTTGATTCTGAGCATGCGTGGATTTTTTTTTCTCTTTCAAATGCTTTATTAAAACAAAAGTTGCAGTACAATCGTGTATACATGCAGATGAGACAAATTTTGGATGACAAAAGTACATACACTGCATTCGTCTAACAATAGTGGGAACTAGAATAACATTAACCGGTAACCGGCTGAGGAACACTTATCAAAGAACATGAAGGATTAACCGGTTACATTGAGTGAAAACGATCGACATTGTAATTCCTCAGCTGCCATTTCAGCCAAGTTTCCTTTTGTTTATTGTTGTTAGTGGGCATGTTTTTCGGTCTAGAGCCGATAAAGATCTAAGAGACAGGTGTAAAGAGTAGAAAAGTTGGAAAGGGTTCAAGAGGGGAGAGAGTGAACTGTAACTGGGTTCAACATTGCTGTGTGTTGTTCATGGGAGATTCATGAATGTGAGACGATATCTATGCGAGACAAAGGGTGTTTCCCTTCTCGCCATGCCTGATAGACATTAGGTGGGAGATAGGAGAGAGTTTTGGGTATGTTAACCCAACTGTCAGCTGAATCGGGTAGTCTGTTCACGTAGTGGGTATTAAGAGTGCCTGCTCAAATTCTTCCGAGTATCGAAAGGCCACCCATGGGCGCCAAGTGTCCTGGAATTTTGCCGCTTCATCTGTGGCTTGTGCCGCTGTGTCCTCCATGTCATGGATCTCTGAAATTTTTTGTAGCCATTCCTTAATGGCTGGAACGGAAGTGGATTTCCAGTATAACGGTATCAATGACTTAGCCGCGTTTAGCAGGTGTCTGGTTAGAGATTTTTTATACCTTCTACATGAGAAGTTGTTGACATGGAGCAAACAGCATGCTGCATCAAGCGTAAGTTCTGTTTCCGTCATGGTTTTTATCAACTTAATGATTGTCGACCAATATTTTTGTATCCGTGGGCATTGCCACCAGATGTGGAGCAAAGTGCCCACGTCCGCGTTGCACCGCCAGCACAGGTTTGAGGACTCCGGGTACCATTTGCGTAGTTTAGCATGAGTGGCATACCACTGCGTAAGTAGTTTATACACCGTTTCTTGGGTCCTGGTGCTGAGTGAGCATTTATGTGCGAATACGCACGCTCTGTGCCATTGTTTGTCCGTCAGAGAGATCCCAAGATCTCCCGACCACTTGTCTTTGAATCTGTTATTGTCGTCCTGCGACACGTTCTGTATCCATGTATATGCCAGCGAGGTGACCCTACGAATTGGTTTTTCCTCCAGGCACACTGACTCCATCTCCGTTAGTTGTCTGTTAAATTGAGTCTTGCGTCTGGCGTCAGTCGTGTAACTGCGAATTTGGAAGTATGTCCACAGTGGTAGTTGTGGACAGTTCGTGTCTACTTTTAGGGCTTGGTGGTCTTTGAATTGTGAGTTCTGAAAGCAGTGGGTGGCTAGGAGGGGCCTGCTAATGTCACCCATTCGTAAGAGTGGGTTTCTCATCCCTGGTTGAAAGGCCGGGTTGTTTCTCAGAGGTGTAAGGGGGCCTATGTGTGAGAAGGGTTTTGAGCGTCCGGTCAGCGAGTGAAATATTGAGAGGGTAGTACCTGTTAGGGGGTGGTTTTTTAAAGGGGCTGGACACTTTTCCCATGGTATCCAGGGGGAGAATCGCAGACTGTGTAGGCACAGCTCCTCCTCTAGGGGGACCCAGTCTTTTGTGTCAGCATGGCAATGCCAGTCTACGATCCGGGTCACGTGAGAGGCATAGTAATAGTGCCTATAGTCTGGTAGCCCCATCCCACCGTCTGCTTTTTGTCTGGTTAGCAAGCTGAACTTGATACGGGGCGCTTGTGTGCCCATACAAATCTAAGTTGGAGTGACTGCAGTGTTTTGAAAAATTTGTTAGGGATCTTAATCGGTAACACCCTCAGCAGATATAAGAGTCTGGGCAATATGGACATTTTACAGATAGCTGCCCTCCCAAACCAGGAGAAATTTTTAGGGTGCCATGATAATAGGTCCGTGTCAATTGTTTTGAGAAGGGGGGTAAAATTCTTGTCGAAGATTTGAGATAGTTGGGGGGTGAGCCACGCCCCTAGATATTTGAGGGCAGATGGTACCCACCTAAAGGGACAGTCCGCTCGCAATGGACCCAAGACCTCGTTAGGTACTGAGATGTTCAATGCTTCGGATTTTGTGAAGTTTATTTTCAGGTTGGATATGTATCCAAATAAGGAGAAGCTCTTCATAAGTTGGGGGATGGATGTCTTAGGGTCAGTTAGAAAGAATAGGAGGTCATCTGCATAAGCTGCTGTTTTAAATTCCTTCTCCGCTATCTGGAAGCCTTTGATGGATTGCTCCAGCCCTACCTTTCTAATGAATGGTTCCAATGTTAGGATGAAGAGGAGTGGCGACAAGGGGCAGCCTTGTCTGGTGCCATTCTTTATATAAACTGACTCTGACAGGGAGCCATTTATTTTTAATCGTGCGGAGGGGTTTTGGTATAGTGCTGAGATCCACGCCATCATGTGTTCTCCCATGCCCACAAACCTGCAGGTCTCCAGCATAAAGTCCCAGGCCACGTGATCGAACGCCTTCTCCGCGTCCGTGGACAGGAGAAAGCCTTCGATCTTGCGCTGCCCCGCTGCGTGAATTAAGTTCAGGGATTTGGTCACATTGTCTTTTGCCTCTTTATTTGGCATAAAGCCTGCCTGTTCCGGGCCAATCAACTGGTTGAGGAGAGGCCTGATCCTGTTGGCTAAAATTTTGGCCATGATCTTGATATCTAGGTTCAAAAGGGATATTGGCCTATAGCTGGAGCAGTGTGTCTGGTCTTTTTCTGGCTTGGGTAGCACTGCAATGTGTGCTGCGAGGAAGGTTGTCGGGACAGCACGTGGCGAGGAAAGAGTGTTTAGGGCCTTCGTTAAGGGGTTTGTTAACGTGTCCAGGAATGTTTTAAAGTATATGGATGTGAAGCCATCCGGGCCTGGGCTCTTCCCTGTTTTAAGACCGTGGATTGCTGCCATGACCTCCGATATGCTAATTGGTAGTTCGAGCGATGAGGCGTCTATTTCCGTCAGCTTTGGAAGCATAGAGGATTGTAAGTATTCTTGGATGATTTGCAGCCTGGTGCCTTGCACCCCAGCTGGTTTATGTTGGTTGGGGAGGTTGTAGAGTTCTGTGTAGTAGGTTTGGAAATGTTTAGCTATGAGGTTGTCTGCTAAATCTAGGGAGCCCCCTTTGTTCCTTATCCCTAAGATGGTGTTATTGTATTTAGGTTTTTTTAGTGCTCTGGCTAAAAATTTCCCTGTTTTGACGCCAAACTCGTAGTATATTTTTCTTTTAAAATATAAAAAACGTTTAGCTGTATTTGTCATCATTTGGTGTATTCTCTTCCTAGCGTCTAATAATTCGGTAGCAACTTCTTTTGAGAGAGTTTGTTTGTGTTGGGTTTCTAATTTCATGATCGTGTCAGAGAGGTCGGTCAGAGCCTTTTTTCCCTCCCTTTTGCGCCTTGCCCCCATTCGTATAAGTTCGCCCCTGATGAAACATTTGTGGGCTTCCCACACTATTAAGGGGTCGGAGTCTGACGTGGCATTGGTGTCAAAATATTCAGTGAGTGAGGACCTCAATTTTGGGAGAAACTCTGGGTCCGTTATCAAGGAAGAGTTGAGCCTCCATGTGGGGAATGTGCGCTTAGAGTTATTTAGGTTTAGCGTTAGGGAGATCGGGGCATGGTCTGATAAAGATTGTATTCCAATCTGCGCATTCTGGATTAGTGGTAAGTCCCTGCGGGAGATGAACAGATAGTCCAATCTGGCGTATCTGTCGTGGGGGATGGAATAGAAAGTATAATCTTTCGTTTCGGGGTTCGAGTATCTCCATGAGTCCACTAGGTGGAGAGAGTTCAGGGATGTTTTAATACGTTTTAGTATTTGATATTTGATGTAAGTCTTTCCCGTGGAGGTGTCCGTCAGTGGGTTCAGAGGTAGGTTGAAGTCCCCTCCCAGGATTGTACATCCCGAGCTGAAACTCTCTAGTTCCCCCACGATCTTTTTACAAAATGGTAAGTGTGAAGAGTTCGGGAAGTACACATTGGCCAATGTGATGGGTTCTCCTCTATATGTACCCTTCAGAAAGAGGTATCTGCCCTCGGGATCCGTCAGTCTGTCTGTTAGTTCGAAGGGGGCTTCCCTACTGATCAGTATCGAAGTCCCCTTGGATTTGGCTAAGTCGTTGGTAGCATGGAACGCAGTGGTGAAGTACGAGTCAGTGAGCCTGGGTATTTTGTTTGTCATAAAATGCGTTTCTTGGAGAAAAGCAAAGTGCGGCCTACCTTTTTTCAGTTCACGTAATAGTGCCGACCTTTTCTCCGGGATGTTTAGTCCCCTCACATTGTGTGAGATCACGGTGGGGCCTGGGCCCAGAGCTGAGTACGCCATGGATCAGAAAGGTGAAAGTACCTCCGCCTTTTGTCTGTAATATAGTTCAGTTAGTATCACACAATATTGTCCTAGTATAATATTCTACAAATACACAGCTATGAAGTGTAGGATTGCGTACTCTCAGGTATGGGTAAGGATTTTAGGGAGAGTGGTTAGCGTTGAAAGGAGGTGAGCCAGGGAGCTCGGAATAGGAAAGTAGGTAGGAGAAAGTTGTAAGTAGGGAGAGAGAAATCGTGTTAGAAACCCTGTAAATAGATATGCTATCCACAGGGTTAAATTGCGCAACTCCCGGGGTGTGTAACCGTAAACGGGTGTCGCTTGGAGGGGTAGTGGGAAGCAACAGCCTTAGAGACAGCACTAGTTACCAGTAACTGGTAGTAGTAAATATATGGGTATCTCCGTAGAGAGGAGCGGATGACCGCAGCCTAGGTTTGCTTATGTCAAATCTATTAAAGTAATTCTGCCTTAATGGTGTGGATGAACAGATGAACCGGAACATGAATTTAACTTGAACAAAAACTAAAACTAAATAAGGCACATAATATATGGCGTAGGAACAAACAGCATCGAGAAATTATACTGCATGGCTACCCGACATGTAATATCGTGGTTGGGGTGTGGGTCTCTGTAGGTATAGGTAGTGTGTGAGGAGACCTGTCCGTGTGTGAGGGACATTGTATGAGTTACTTGGAGCAAGGTTTCAAGGTCAAATCAAGAGCCCTGTGTCAGCGCATGGCGCACTGTGAGTTGAGGAGCAGGAGGCACGGGGAGAGACGGGCATCTCCACATGCAGGTGTCAGGTATAGACCTGCCAGCGAGGGAGGGGAGAGTGAGGGAGCCGGGTCCCCAGGGGGAGGGAGCGAGTAATCCCCTATCTATTCAGGGGACGCGTAGGGCAAGAATGTGACAGCTCAGAGTCTGTTGCTTCAAATTGCTGACAAACACTTGTGTATATCCCAATAGTTAAGCAGCCTCACTTTACCTCTAGGAGTAGGCATCTTGACTCCCAGCCCGCTATTGTCTAAATCTGTAACGTATTGTCCTGGTCCTTCAACCTGTCTCCTCCCCCCCTCCCACCCGAGTAACCCTCCCTCCCTCCGCATTTAACGTCCACAAACCCCCCGAATGTGTATAAGTGTTCCCAAGGGCGTAGGATGGAGTTCTTCCCAAAAATGGCGCCCAGTGGGACAGGTCCAGCCTCATATCAAATCCATATCGCCCATGAATCGGTGATGAGAATCGGGGTAGCAGGGAAAGGGAGTAGCTGACAGTGCTGTTTCATGCTTACGTGTCCCATGCGGCATGAGCAGGTGCTTCGTTACGGTGCCTGTCTCTTGGTCACGATCCCGCTCTGTCGCTGATGACTCCCCGCGCTCCACGCTTGGTATCAGGGCACGGGTGTTGGAGGGCTGTGCAAAAAGCCCAGTAGACATGTGTAAAAGAAAAGGCGAAAAAACAGAAACATAAAAAAGTAAAATAAAAGCGTTCTCAACGGTCGGTGCTGTCCTCCCATGTGTAGAAAGGGTCCCTCGCATTGGGAAGGCGGTTTTTGTCTGGGTCTCTTCTTTTAAAGCGGGTCGGGGATGTGTTGCTGGTCCCGGGTAGCCATGTTAGTGGAGATCACAAGACTAAAGCTGATCGTTCGTTGGGGTTAGATGTCCTCACCCCCCAGCATTCTTGATGCGTGTGCCATTTTGTTCGCTGGTGTGCCGGCCGAGGAACCTCCGTTCCTGCCATGTTTCAGCCTTTTGTGGCTTTTCCCATCCGGGGACGCAAAAGGGGAGCCCGGCGGGCTCCTTTCCAATGGGTGCAGCCGGAATTCCTGATACCACTCTGGCAGGGCGATAGGTCCGATTTGTAGAGCGTCGCAGAATGCGGCTAGTTCATCCGGCGTGCGTAGGGAGTGTTGGTGACCGTTATGGGTCACTAGTAGCGAGAACGGGAACCGCCAGGTGTATCTCATTCCTCTTTCTATGAGCCTGTCCAATAGTGGGCGCATAGCTCGGCGGTTTTTCAGGGTTATTTGTGACAGATCTTGGAACAGCAGGATTGTGGCGCCATTAAACACAATTCTGTCATTCCTGCGTGCCTTCTGCATAATTTCCTCCTTTAATGTGAAACTTTGCATACAGCATATAACATCCCGTGGCGGCTGGGTGTCTGGGCCTCGTGCTCTTAGAGCCCTGTGGGCCCGCACAAAGTCAATCTCTGAGTCCTCGGGGTTTTCCAGTAGGTTATTAAAGATCCTCTGCAGTGTTGGTATGATTTGGTCTGCTTCAACAGATTCAGGGATCCCCCTGACGCGGATGTTAGATCTTCTTCCGCGGTTGTCCAAATCCTCCATGTGTCTGTTCATTTCGATGAAATGATTCGAGTGTGCCGTCGCTATCCTGTCCAACCTATGGATCGCTCTGTCTCTCTGTTTCCCCGCAGCTTCTGCGGTGGCCATCTTGTCATTCAGGACCAGGAGATTTGATTTGAGGTCCGTGATGGCCGCAGAGAAAGTGGACTTGATGTCTGCCGCAAAGACCGACATGCCGGCATATGTCAAAGGGAGGTTGGGATTGGGGGTTCCCCCACCGTAATCTTCCGGAGCCGATTGCGAGTCCTCGCTGTAGTCCCCGGGTACATGTGGCGGCGCCATCTTGTCTCCGGACCCCCCGCTTCTCGATAGGGTCTGCTGCTTAAACAATTCGGAGATATTTCTCCCTTTTTGTGCCGCAGAAGAACGCCTGGATCTCGTGTGCGGTGTCCGGTAGCTCTGTTTGTGCATTATCAGATATTTAGTAGGCAGAAAACTGGCTCAAGGCTGCGGCTTCTCCGGAGCTCCTTTAGTGTGCTGCCATCTTCACTGCGTGCCAAGCCACGCCCCCCATGCGTGGATTTTTAACCGATGACCACGCCTACTAACGATCGGTTTTGTCCTATCGGTTAGGAATCCATCGGTTAATTTTAAAACAAGTTGCCCTTTTTTTAACCGATGGTTAACTAACAGATGGCGCCCACACACGATCGGTTTTGACCGATTAAAACGGTCCATCAAACCATTCTCATCGGTTTAACGGATCGTGTGTACGCGGCATTAGAGGACTTGGGACCCTGCATGTCAATTGACCACAGATTTAAGCATGTAAATGAAGATTTTAGGTTATTTATCTTCAACGAGGGAGGTGGAGAGTAAAGTTTGTGTGGAAACAGCTGATCAGGGTTCACCCGACTCCCCCCAACGTTATAATGCATCGGTACCAGAAGTAGAGTTGCTGCCATTTTTCCTAAGTCTGATCCATTCACTGTAAGATAATTGAGAGAGTATGTGCTCAAAAAACAGTATTAAACCATAATTAAGGTACCTACATCCTAAAAAACGATTTCTGTTGAAAGAGATTGTGGGCCAATACAATTTTTCTTGGTACCAACATGTACATTACAATCAATGAAGGTTAAAAACATATGATTTTTATTACAAAATAAATTGTTATAACATTGTAAAATTGTAAATCTCTTATAGGGCTGTGCCATAGTCACAAAAGGTAATGGAAGTAAACTGATAGCCGGCATAGACTGATAGTCTCGACATGTTTACCTGTTCACCAGTATATTGAGGGAAATAAATCTGTAACAAAAAAATAACTATTTACAAATAGACTCAACATAATGCTAATAGTTCCACTAGATTTTAGTTATAGTTATCAGAGTAAATTATTCTTGCCGTTCATAAGGCTTAAATTACCCACAAACCCTGGCTTATAGTAATCAGACGGAAAATACAATAGGCATTTTAGTGTAATACATTTATGAAATACAGAGGTAAAGCAAGTGATTGTTTGAAAGTCTACTCTACTTGTCATTCCTTTTTTTTTTTCAATATATAGAAAATTTTATCCTCACAATCATGGTCTTTGAAGACAAATTAAACCATTAATGGATATTATTACGGGTATTAGAGAATTTCAGAAAGCCAGGCCATATACTTGATTCATACATCATTGTTGGCAGGCTTTCATCATATTGGTCCAAAAAGCATCTCTCCTTAATAGTCTAGACAATCAATCATTCTCTCTTTTATCTATTTCTACATGTGCAAAAACTATCATCTTAAATTTTATTTTATTGATGTCATAGTCTTTTTTTTACAAATTGCTGTGATAAAGGCTCAAGGAACCCCTTTCCTTAATAGCTATCACATGTTGTAAGGATCTGTCTTTCAAGCTTCAAATGTTAACTCCAACACAGTGATTACAGGACATGTACTATAAAATCTCTAGTAATTTACATTTTCATTGCAATTATATAACATTTCCTTTACAAAGGGAAAAAAAGACTGGAATGCTTTACAGCTCATGTAGAAATATACATACTATAGTTTTTAGTTATTGTACTTTCCTAGGAGAACAAAGTGTCCAATGACATCAAAGTCTTTTTAACACCTCTCAGACAAATTAGGAGGCCTCATTATATCTGTCAGCAATTTTTTGTTCTCGTTGCCAAACTGCACAATTTGACCACCAATGTTTCCTGCTTTGTCAACATCTTTTTAAAGACTGGGGAAGAAGATTGAAACATTGCACTACAGCACAAAAAAGTTTTGACAAAAAAAGAGACAAACTTTAATTAATTTCTTTCCCAGCCCTACTGAAAATAATGGATTGTATCCAGTTTTAAATCGTGTACATCTTTAGAAAAATTTTAGGCAGATAGTTGGGAAAGTTTTGATAACGTCCAATAGTATTTTTTTTAATTAGAAGAATCTTGATTAGTGTTGGACGAACGGTTCGAGTCAAGCAAAAGTTTGGGCTGAACATCGCCTGTTCGCTCACATATGCGGGGTGCTCAGTGGGTTGTTTGCCCACCAAGGGCCCCACAATACACTGCGCCCTGCACAGTGCATTCTAAGCCCTGATTGGACAAACCTTTGCCCAATCAGGGCACAGTGAAAGCTGGTTAATGAGCGGGGTCAACAACTGATGAGTCATCAGCTGTCAATGGGCTTCCCCACGACAGCTGAATAAAAAAATGGATCTGCATTGTTAAAGGGGGTGTCCAGATTTGGATAAGCTCCCCCCCACAGACCCTCACAACCACAGCCAAGGTATGGTTCAGGAGGGGGGGCGCTTGCTCGTTCCCCCCGCCCCCTTTCCTGGCCTGCCAGGCTGCAAGCACAGATAAGGGTCTGGTATGGATTTTGGGGGGACCCCACACCATTTTTTTGTTTAATCTTTAAAATTAATACAAGACCCAAGGGGTTTCAGGGGGTGGCCCTGCTTGTAATGGAATTTATTGGCATATGCATAAGACATGAGAGATTCGGACGTGGCATGGGTAGAGGTCTTCCTTTTATATTTTAATTATTATTTTCACTTTAAGCATCATTAAAATCACTGCTACTTTAAAAATCATCTTTTTTAAAAAAAAATTTGCATTGATACATGTCCCCCCAGGGCAGTACCTGGCCCCATATCCTTTGTATGGCCAATTACTTGCATATAAGCCTTCAAAATGGGGACTTTAGATTTATTCACATTCGGGTCCCATAGACTTCAATGGGGTTCGGAGTTCGGGTCAGAACTTTTTCTATGTTCGGGAGTTCTAGCGCAAACTGACTGACTTATTTTCACATGCTTGTATATGAATTTGATGTGATTATTATTATATGACAATTATTATATGATGACTATATTATTATATGATGTGTTCAAAGTGTGCTCATTATCATGGAATTAACCTAAAGGGTTTATACAACTAAATACAATTGACCAGGCAAAATATCACATATGTCTAACTTTTCCAGTCCACCCTTCCAGGTGCAAACCAAAGCTAAATTACATCTAGTTTGCTAAAGCACTGTGTATAACAAAAACTGCCATTTTATTTTTATTAAATTACATGAAATTTTTCATCCTTTGCTGCATCTCAGTGCTGTTGATCTATAGCAGCCACTTTCTGTCTTTATGCATGAAAACCAGATATTGCTTTTCTCAGGGCGAGTTTAGTGGACATGCCTTATGAACAATTTATGATTTGTAGTCAACCATTTGTAGTCAACATCAGAAGCCTATTTAAAGGGGGGACAGTGCAGAAACACAAATATGTGGCAGGAACAAGATGTACCTGCACAAAGACCTTCAGGCTTGGTGCACACTTGTGTTATGCGGGAACCAGCACGATTCCCGCATTGTACCTGAATCGCTGGCAGTTCACACTTCCCTCTGTGAAATGCTGCGAGTGTCAATACAAAGTTATTGACACCCCCAGATCAGTTCGCAGGTCGCAATTACTTTTGAAATGACATTAACCTGTTAAAGCACATATGAATATACTTTAAAGTGGATGTAAGCCCTCCATACACCCAGTGAAGTAAACAGCCTCAGATGATACACAGGGATGAACCAAATCTCTCTACATAGGTTTAACATGTATATCTGCTGTCTTCACATTTATATACTGTTTAGAAAGTTCAGATCGTGTTAGAAAATCTTCTCTTTCTTGTTAACAGCCAAGATAGTTAAAATTGCTGATTGGAGGAAAGGCACTCACCCCTTCTCTTCATAGGCATAGACTCTCATAGGTGTTTTGTAACAGGGCCAGCTCCCTGCTAATCTATTTATAGCAACCTCCCCCAGAAGAAATGTCAGGCTGCTTCCATCTGATGTGTCTGAGAATTTGTCAAGCTGATAACGGAGGAACGGTTCAGGAGAGAGCTACAGGACGTAGCTCTTTGAAGAGAGATAACAAAATACTGCAGATATATGTGCCCAGCTCAAAATTCATGAATTGGGTTTACATCCACTTTAAGCCTAATGAGTAACATAAAGAGCCTGTGTAAACATAAAAAAAAAACATTAAATACAGCCTACATAAATGGTTATTTGTAATGTACTGTACCATTAGAATTAAAAGCAGAATTAATGCCTTTCTATGTTAGGTCCTTCCTATTGAATCGTAAATACTGCCCACTGATAGGAGATCCTTTGCCCAAAAATGAGCAAGGTTGGGATCACCATAGGCAGAGTTTGTCATATTTTAATATAACCCAGGTTTCTCTGACTGATACAAAGTCTTTGTAGTGTACCTGTAAGGTAATGGTAAAGCTTGTTAGTGGTTGGTAGGTCTGTGGCACTTTGACTTGTGCAGGGTCCTTGAAGCATATGGAGATTGTGGGATAGGATGAAAAGCGCTGTATGCGAATTGAAAATATTGAAAAAATAAAGTAAAAGTACAGTGATTACTTTACTAGTGTAAAACAGCCAATAGGTTTCGGGTGGTTGGAACCCCCTTCTTCAGAGCTAACTTTAACTTCAATTAAACAGAATTGCATTATCAACATTAACTGACCGGTTGAGCTTATTGGTTTTATTGAGAAATTCTGTTCAATTGAACCTTTTTTGTAGATGCATACAAATACATATGTTTTGATATTTATTTATTTTTTTACTTATCTTTTATTTTTTACTTATCTTAAAAGAAAAGAAAAGAAAAAAAAGATAAAGAAAAGAAAAGATAAGTTGATTTTTTTTTTAATCAATCTTTTTTTATTGGTATAATAGAGAGAATATACAGAAAGAAAAAGGGTATACAGAACTGTATACAAGGATATACAAATGTATAAAAGGTTATACAAATACGGCCCACAGGAATTACAAACATTTAGATATAAATGTAGACTAATAGGTAATGGTACAAGCTAATAGGTGGTATAATAAAATATTAGAAATTGATACCGACTGTTAGTCATTAGCGCAACTGTTGGGTATTCAAACCATTTTTACATATTGGTGCACATTGGAATATTAGTAGGGAAGCCTGGAAGTTTAAGCATATTGTACAGATTTTATCATTAGTAAAGTACATTTTGTTATTAGCGGAATAATCTTATAGTGGGGATGTTTAGGTCTAGGTTGGTTGGTCTAAACGATCTATGATGGGTTTATAATCCTATTAGTCCATATTTCCTATTGTTTATTACATTTCACACTAGTGAGGGAGTTGATGGCTAGCATGTGTTCATAGGTGTAATTTTGTTGTACTAAGGAGGTCACCTCCGAGAGGTTGGGGGAGATGTCAGATTTCCATTTTCTAAGAATGGTTGAGCGGGCTGCAAGCAGGATGTGTGTGACCACACTTCTATCCAAGCTTGGGTATAAATATAAATGTTTTTTAATCTGTTCCTTTCCCAATGGTACCCCTGAAACCATGCAAATGCATTGCATTGGTTATGTTTTATGCCATATCCACTTAAGGACCGCCGCACGACGATATATGTTGGCAGAATTGCACGGCTGGGCACATGGACGTATATATACGTCCCCTTTAAGAGCCCAGCCGTGGGTCGCGAGCACGACTGCGACGGCGCGCTCGTGACCCGGTCCGAAGCTCCGTGACCACGCCCGCGGGGTTTCACTGCGGGTGTCCCGTGATCGGGTCACAGGAGCTGAAGAACGGGGAGAGGTGAGTGTAAACAAACCTTATCCGTTCTTCTCTGTGGCAATGTCAATGATTGTCTGTTCCCTGCCCCGCCCCCCTACAGTTAGAAACACACATGAGGTCACACTTAACCCCTACAGTGCCCCCTAGTGGTTAACCCCTTCACTGCCATTGTCACAGTAATCAGTGCATTTTTATAGCACTTTTTGCTGTGAAAATGACAATGGTCCCTAAAATGTGTCAAAAGTGTCCGATGTGTCTGCCATAATGTCGCAGTCACACAAAAAATCGCTGATCGGCACCATTAGTTGTAAAAAAAAATATTAATAAAAATGCCATAAAACTATCCCCTATTTTGTAAACGCCTTAAATTTCGTGCAAACCAATCGATAAACGCTTATTGCGATTTTTCTTTACCAAAAATAGGTAGAAGAATGCGTATTGGCCTAAACTGAGGAAAACATTTTTTTTATATACCTTTTTTGGGGATATTTATTATAGCAAAAAGTAAAAAATATTGCATTTTTTTCAAAATTGTCGCTCTATTTTTGTTTATAGCGCAAAAAATAAAAACCGCAGAGGTGATCAAATACCACCAAAAGAAAGCTCTATTTGTGGGGAAAAAAGGACGCCAATTTTGTTTAGGAGCCACGTCGCACGACCGCGCAATTGTCAGTTAAAGCAACGCAGTGCCGAATCGCAAAAAGGGGCAAGGTCCTTAACCTACATATTGGTCCGGGTCTTAACCAGTTAAAGTAATTAAGTAGTCATTGTTCTGAAACCAGCCAAAGTTTCCAAGTTGTTCCATTCAGACAAGGTGCTCCTCAACCACCTCCACCATATTCTGCAGTCTGTCTGTCTTTTGGTGTAAGTCCTTATTTGTCATTTTCTGACAGTCTGTCAAGTTATGTCTATATGTCAGTCTGTGTATGGTAATATCTGTGCCATTTATTGAAATTAAAGGCTCATTAGGATTCAAGTCTACCTGCAGGAGAACACAAGCTTAAAAGTGTCACGATTTTCCAAGTTGCAGAACTGTAAGCCGCTTCACCAAATTACATTTATTTATGAATTTTTTAATTTAACGAAACCAATTTATACTGTCATTCACTGTAAAGGATATCATGTGTAGCATTGATCTGCACTCATGCAGCCTAAGACATGGATAAACTTTCATTCCTAATGAGAGCTGAGACATTTTGAAAAATGTTTAAAGATCCAAAACATGACGCTTACATCAATACATCAATACATCATGGTCTTTTTAAATGCTGAGGTTACAATACCATGACAAATTATAGTTCAGCCTCAATTCTTAATACAGGACTGGGATGTGAGGGTTAGTGTGCAGAAAAGGTGCATAATGAAAGTAAATGTTAATTCCCCAAATGGGTCACCGGCTACTGTGGTCTCATCTCAGCTGTTCTTCGCATAGTCTCACTTTGTACAGAGTGAAAACAATCAAATAACTTTTGATGAATTTTACGGATAGAGACCGAGATTTACCAAAAGTGCAAAGTGTATTTTGGAAATGGAATAGAAACAAGGAAATAACAAATTATATATATATTTGCAGATGTAAAAAGCGATGACATTTTTTGTGTTGAAAGCGTAAGTGACGCAACATGGAATGGCATAAACTCCAAATGTACAAGGAGCACTAGACACACCAAACTGGGTAAATAATGGCCGTGGCCTTGTTGATTGTTTTTCACAAATATAAATAATTAACAATTTACCATTAAACTCTTTAACCACTTAACCCCCGGACCATATTGCTGCCCAAAGACCAGAGCACTTTTTGCGATTCGGGACTGCGTCGCTTTAACTGACAATTGCGCGGTCGTGCGACATGGCTTCCAAACAAAATTGGCGTCCTTTTTTCCCCCACAAATAGATTTATTTTGGTGGTATTTGATCACCTCTGCGGTTTTTATTTTTTGCGCTATAAACAAAAATAGAGCGACAATTTTGAAAAAAATGAATATTTTTTACTTTTTGCTGTAATAAATATGCCCCAAAAATATATAAAAAAAAAAATTTCTTCAGTTTAGGACAATATGTATTCTTCTACATATTTTTCATAAAAAAAAAAAAAAAAACAAGCGTAAAGCGTTTATTGATTGGTTTGCGCAAAAGTTATAGCGTTTACAAAATAGGGGGGATTTTTATGTCATTTTTATTAATATATATTTTTTTCTAGTAATGGCGGCGATCAGTGATTTTTTTCGGTACTGCGACGTTATGGCGGACACTTCGGACACTTTTGACACATTTTTGGGACCATTGGCATTTTTATAGCGATCAGTGCTATAAAAATGCATTGGATTACTATAAAAATGCCACTGGCAGGGAAGGGGTTAACACTAGGGGGCGGGGAAGGGGTTAAGTATGTTCCCTGGGTGTGTTCTTACTGTGGGGGGGGTGGCCTCACTAGGGGAAACACTGATCTTCTGTTCATACATTGTATGAACAGATGATCAGCGTTTCCCCCCCTGACAGGACCTGGGGCTGTGTGTTTACACACACAGCTCCCATTCCCCGCTCTGTAACGAGCAATCGCGGGTGCCCGGCGGCGTTCGTGCCCGCCGGGCACCCCCACGGGAGTCACAGATGAGCGGGGGCGCGCGCACGCGCCCCTAGTGGCCACTAAAAGAGCCGACGTAGAGCTACGGGCTCTCGCCCAGGAGAGCCGACCTGCCGCCGTAGAATGACGGCGACTGGTCGGCAACTAGTTAAATCAATAAATACTTTAAATAAAATGCCAATATCAGTGGGATGCTCTTCAAATATCCCTCTGGCGACTGGCAAAGACGCCCTCAACCTCCGGCCTAAATGTGGGTCCTGGAAATTTCTGGAATGTTCCAGGGGTCAGGTGACCTTAAGTGACCTATCCTAGAGGACCTCCCAGAACTTCCAGAACATTCCCAATTAGCTAACCTTTTTTTGACCTATCACAAAACCCCCCATTGAAATCAAAATCAAATTGATTTCAATGGGTGATTTGAGACTTCCAACTCCATCGTCCTAAGACACACCTAGCTAACAGGTAGGAGGCATCACTTTCGTCATTCACTGCGTGTGCTGCTAGAAATGCAGGGTCATGTAAGAGTTTATTCAGTTTAAAAGAGGACAAATTGTTGGTGCCTGTTTAGCTGGTACCTCAGTACCTGAAGTTGACAATTTATTTTCAGTGTCACAAGGTATAGTATCAAAGGTTATGACGGTATATATAGGTTCCCAGGAAAACATCATCTGATAAGCATAAAGCTTATTGTACCCAGGGCATTTTACAACCTCTCCTAAACGATTTGACTTGACAGATAGTAAACAACATTTAAAAGCGTCTGTTTTGCTGCATTTATATGCCACGTTTACTTGTGTTTAGCCGTGTTTGCGTTTATAAGCATTTTTTTTTAATTGTCAAAAGTTAAAAACGTCTGTAAACGAAACGCGGCTTACCCTGTTTACAACCTGTTACATGTGTTTCAAATGCCTCTGAACATCCGTCCTGAACCCATTTTTTTGCTTTCCAAAAAATGCCTGTAAACTCAACTGCTTAGAAACGACTATAAACAACCCTGTGTACATGTACTGGTATAATAACATAGAAGAGAGTTCAGGGGCCGCTGACAAAAACGCCCAACTGCTCCTAAAAATTATTTTACCAGCATCAGTGTACATGAAGTCTAAAGCCTCGCACACACGATCGGACTTTCGGCAGACAAAGCGTCTGACTTTTTGTCCAAAGGGCGTGTGCCTGGATTTTGTCATGCATACAAAGGTCACACAATTGTCGATCAACAAACATGAACGTAGTTACGTCCTAGGTGAAATTTCAGCTCCTGACCGCCACCCTTTGGACACCTTCTGCTAATGTTGTGTTTGGTGAGCATTGATTCCGAGCATGCGTGTTTGTACTTTGGACTTTTGTCAGAAAATCCGACAACAGACTGTTGCCCGCGGAAAATTTTAAAGCCTTCCATCCAACATTTGTTTGCGGAAAATCAGACAACAATTGTTCAATGGAGCGTACAAAAGGTCGGATTTTCGGCCAAAAGGCTTTCAACACACAATTCCCATCGGAAAATCTGATCGTGTGTATGTGGCTTTAGAATGGTCGACATGGTCAACTGACCGAAAGAGACAAAAGGGCATTGCGCAGAATTGTGACCCATAATAATATTTGTCAATTTCCAGGAGAAATTAGGCTGTCTTGGATGCCAAAGGTGGTCCAACACCAGATTAGGCAACAATTTTGTTCTGTTACCTGGTCACCTGGTGTTTCCATATTTTTGTCCAACCCCTGTTTATATACATCCTAAAATAATACATATTCATGCAGGCAGCACTATAGTAAAGAGATACAATTAGAGCGGTGAGATCACAGAAATAGTATAGCGTCCACATCTGTTGAAGAAAACACAAGTGAATGTCAACAACATACCAACAGAAAGAGGAGAGAGCAATGGCCAATGATCCTCAGAAACCAGAATTTTACTTAGCGACAATGTCACTAGACTAAATTAATTTTAACAGTTCTTCCATAAGTCTAAGACTGCATTCACATCTAGGCGTTTTTACGCCTGTAGCGCTACGCGGCTGCCGCCAGAGGGCTGGAAATACATGTCCCTCTATGGAGATGGTTCACATCTCCACGCCGAACGCCGGACGCCTGACGCCTATCGCCTGAAAAAAGGTCCCGGACCTTTTTTTCAGGCGTCTTTCGGCGTTTCGGCTAGGAGATGGGAAGCATCTCCATAGAGGGGGTCATTCTGGGGCACATCTGGGCGGACAATACCGGCGTTTTGTCGCCGCAAATCGCGGTACAAAACGCCGCTATTTGTACCGCGATTTGCGGCGACAAAACGCCGCGATTTCGTCCGCCTAGATGTGAATGGAGCCTTAATGGGAGTTTAACACATTGCATGCATGTTTATTACATATAAAGCCTTCCTTGTGTAGCCCTGAGACTGCTGTAGGTTATCACCATCTTATGCCTCGTACACACGATCGGAATTTCCGATGAAAAAAGTCAGATGGAATTTTTTAATCGGATATTCCGACGTGTGTGAGCCCCATCTGACTTGTTTCCGTCTGAGTTTAGAAATAGAACATGTTTTATTTTTTCCAATGGAAAAAAATCCTTTCGGAAATTCCGATCGTCTGTGTGGAACTCCGACCGAGAACAAACCATGCATGCTCAAAATCAAGTCTATGCAATGTCGGAAGCATTAAATACATTTTTCTTGGGTCGTCGTAGTGTTTTACATCACCACGTTTTGGACGGTCGGAACTTGGTCTGACAGTGTGCATGCAAGACAGCTTGAACGGAATTCTCGACGGAAAATTCCATCTGATTTTAGAGCATCGGAAATTCAGATTGTGTGTACAGCGCAAAAGATGTGATGTCAGCAGCCCCAGCAGATTCAGAGCTATCACTCAAGTGACAGTTAAATTATAGTTATAGTATTTAGTTAGTATAGTTATATCATTCACCTTCACTCCTCTTCCAGTAGCTACATAAACGTTAATAAGGTAGGTAAAAAGAAAAGTGCAGACTAGTGGGGCCAGCACAGAGGTCAATTAGACAGAAAAGTAGAGGGCTATGAGAAGGGAGGCAGCTACTATATGCTAGATAAATAAATCTTCCCGGAGTCATAATTATTTTTCTAGAAAGGTACATTGCAAGTGAATACAAAAATATTAATGGGAAGGGAAAATACTGCAAGTAAGAACTTAAAATACTTGATCTTTCTGTACTTTTACATGCAATTTTTCAGGTTGGTGAGAGGGTATCTTTAATGGCACCTGGAGCAACTGCAAGTATTTTAAACTAACTAGCAGACAGTACTTTATGCCGCGTACACACGATCATTTTTTCGTCTTGTAAAAAACAACGTTTTTCAGCCTCTAGAAAAAACAATGTTTTTTCCAACTTCATCATTAAAACGACGTTGCCCACACACAATTGTTAAAAAAAAAATTCTCTAGCAAAGCGCGGTGACATACAACACGTACGACGGCACTATAAAGGGGAAGTTCCATTCGGATGGCGCCACCCTTTGGGCTGCTTTAGCTGATTTTGTGTTATTAAAAGACGATTTGCGCTTTTTTGTCTGTTACAGCGTGATGAATGTGCTTACTCCATTATGAACAGTAGTTTTACCAGAACGAGTGCTCCTGTCTCATAACTTGCCTCTGATCATGGGCGGTTTTTTCACGTCGTTTTAGCCCCCACACGACCATTTTTTACAACCCGAAATACTACATTGTTTAAAACGTTGTTAAAAAATGCAGCATGTTTGAATTTTTTTTTGGTCTTTTTTCAGAACCCGAAAAATGATGTAAAGCCCACACACGATCATTTTGAATGACATTTTTTAAAAACGTTTTTTTTTACATGCCGAAAAATGATCGTGTATATGCGGCATTAGACACTTTCCAATACCTCCATTCACCTTTCTTATTTCCAGAGTACCCTGTTACCCAGGGCACTCTTCAACCTCTTTACTCTTCAACATTTCAACCAGATCTTGTTTGGGTCTTCTTGGCCTGCCGCCTTCTGCACCTTTATATTACCCACTTAATGTGATAAATGGCTGCGCTGACCATAAGAGAGTCATACCAGAACAGTGACCTGCATCGAGATTTTCAAGTAACAAAGCTTAGATTGTGAGGTTGTGAATGAGTGCATGCCCTGTTCATATATAATAATTGTCTATGTACATAAGGGCAGCATTTTGATCCTGACATCCCATTGCTGATGATTAAAAACAATAGGTCATATGCAGTAATAATTGTTAGTCAAAGACAATGGGACTTAGGCTACCTAAGCTAGGAGCTGGAAAGCAACAGATATTTTATATGTGGCAAGAAATATAGATGAGATTTGGTAATGCTGACATGTAACTTCAAGGTTCATCTGACATTCAAATCTTTTTTTAAGATTAAAATATCATATTCTGTTCAATGAACTTTAATACTACATATCTGTGCTAAATTTATATTTAATATAATGTAAATCCTAATCAAAGTAACCCTTTTCATTATTAACCAGAATCCATGCCAACGTATTTCTAACCTAGCTTTATTTTGTATTCTTCAAAGATAATCCAGAATGATAGATACCTTGGCCCAGATTCAGATAGGAGATACGACGGCGTATCTCCTGATACGCCGTCGTATCTCTAAGGCCGGGCCGGTCGTATCTATGCGACTGATTTATAGAATCAATTACGCATAGATATGCCTAAGATCTGACAGGTGTAAGTGACTTACACCGTCGGATCTTAGGCTGCAATTCCAGGCCGGCCGCTAGGTGGCGCTTTCGTGTCTTTTACTCGTCGAATATGCTAATGAGCATTTACGCCGATTCAGAAACGAACGCCCGCCCGTCGCTTTTGTTTTACGTCGCTTGCGTTCGGCTTTTTCCGGCGTATAGTTACCCCTGCTATGTGAGGCATATCCTATGTTAAGTATGGCCGTCGTTCCCGTGCCGAGTTTTGAATTTTTACGTCGTTTCCGTAAGTCGATTCAGAATATGGCCGGACACAAGTTACGCTCACGCCAAAACCAATGACGTCCTAGCGACGTCATTGGGAGCTATGCACGCCGGGAAAATTTGCGGATGGCACGCCTAATTTAAATACTACACTCCCCCTAGCCGCGGAATTTGAATTCCGCCGGGGAATTTACGATATGCCGCCGCAAGTTTTGAGGTAAGTGCTTTCTGAATACAGCACTAGCTTCTCAAACTTGCACCGGCGGATCGTAAATCAGATAGATTACGCGGATCTAAAGATCTGCTAATCTATCTGAATCTACCCCCTTGACAAGTTACTACTATTTTATATTCAAATATTATATTTTGTTTTGCAGATACCCAATATATTTAGAATTTTTACATTAATTCCTTAATATTTAGCTATGCCACATCTCTAATTAGAAATGGGCAAATAAATGTGATACAATAATTTCCTTGATCCTGCAATCCAATCCAGCAGGTTAGCTGCAACCATTCTGTTTTCGGGTAATTATGTCTTTTTTTTTTTTTTTTTTCATAAGGCTGATGTTTTCAATGTTGGAAGGCCATCAGATTCCAATGGCCTAGATCCTACATTGTCCTTGTTAATCAATTAGCTCATCCAACAATATTAAAAACAATGTAACTCATTAGGGTTCCCCCATGCTGATCCTGAAGGAAGACCTTTTCTAACACTGGAGAGTCCCTGCCCCTGACTTAATGATGCCACACAGGCAAGCTGATTTGAGCCACCATTTTTTTTTTACCAACCTTCTCCATGCCATCAAATATAAGTTTACAGAGAAACACAAATTGGGAAATTTATTAAAACTGGTGCACAAAGAATCCGGTGCAACTGTGCATAGTAACCAATCAGATTCTAACTTCAGCTTGTTCAATTAAACTTTAACAATAAAACCTAGAAGCTGATTGCTTACTAGGCAAAGCTGGACCAGATTCTGTGTGCAGTAGTCAGTGCCAGGACAAGGTCATCTAGAGCCCAGGGCAAACATACTAAATTGCGCCACCACCCCCCCCCCCCAATCAAGATGTATAAGCTTTATGTGTCATCAAAATTTCCCCCACCCCCCTCCCCCAAAAAGTAATATTGAGCACTAATCCGCATGCTTACTAGGCATAAATTCCCCCTCCTCCCAGTACAAATCTGCCCCCCTGCTGAAATCCCCCCTTACCAGCAGGAATATGTGCCCCTCCCACATCAACCCTCCAAGCTCAATTCCTCTCTCTTACAAAATCCCCCCTCCTAACACAAATCCTCTACCCCTAAAATGTCCCCTCTGAACACAAATCCTCTCCCCCACTCCTATTCTCCCCTCCTAGCACAAATCCTCCAACCCCTCAAATTTCCTCTCCTAGCACGAATCATCCAAAATCATCCATACTAGCACAAATCCCCGCTCCCCCCCAAAAAATTCACTCCTAATACAAATTCCCTCCCCCTTCTGCCATATCACCTCTTCTAGCACAACCCCCCCCCCCCCCCCCAACACAAATCTCCTCAAATTACCATTCCTAGCACCTCTCCTTATCTTCCCTGCTTAGAGCAATTCTTATCCCTCACGCAGCGTGGCGCCACCCGGCTGGTGCTCTTTGTACACCTGGCAACTGATAGGAGGGATGTTTTTTGCGCGAATATTGGACGGCTTGTCTGCCCAGTTGTTGTCGTCTCCCATCCCTGGCATGCACCTGTAAAAATTGAAGAGAAGAAGCTGGGATAGCCGCACTCCAAAAACGTTCCTTTTTATTAAAACTGGTCACAGAACATCACACGCCACAGCAAACAATCAGGAAAAGGCTAACGCGTTTCGCACTGTGCTTCAGTGCTTATTCATAGCTATGAACTTTTATGGCATCCCAGTCTTAGTCTGGGAAGGCTGTCTTTAAAGGTTTAGGAGTGTGTCTATGGGAATGTTTGCCCATTCTTCCAGAAGCGCATTTGTGAGCTCAGGCACTGATGTGGACGAGAATGCCTGAATCACAGTCTCCTCTCTTATTCATCTCAAAGGTGTTCTTTTGGACTGAGATCAGGCCAGTCAAATTCCTCCACCCCAAATTCGCTCATCCAGGTCTTTATGGACCTTGCTTTGTGCACTGGTCCAAATCATTTGGTGGAGGGGGGATTATGGTGTGGGGTTGTTTTTCAGGGGTTGGGCTTGGCCCCTTGGAACTCTTAAAGTGTCACCATACCAAGACATTTTGAACCATTTCATGCTCCCAACTGTGTGAGAACAATTTGAGGATGTCCCCTTCGTGTTTCAGAATGACTGTGCACCAGTGCACAAAGCAAGGTCCATAAAGACATAGATGAGTGAGTTTAGGGTGGAGAAACTTGACTGGTCTGCACAGAGTCCTGAAATCAACCCAATAGAACACCTTTGGGATAAATTAGAGCGGAGACTGAGAGCCAGGCCTTCTTTTCCAACATCAGTGCCTAACCTTACAAATGGACTTCTGGAAGAATGGTAAAACATTCCCATAGACACACTCCTAAACCTTGTGGACAACCTTCCCAGAAGAGTTGAAGCTGTTATAGCTGCAAAGGGTGGGCCAACTCCATATTGAACCCTACGGACTAAGACTGGGGTGCCATTAACCACTTCCATACCAGGCACTTACGCACCTTCCTGCCCAAGCCAATTTTCAGGTTTCAGCACTGTCGCAATTTGAATGACAATTGCGCGGTCATGCTACACTGTACCCAAATGAAATTTTTATAATTTTGTTCCCACAAATAGAGCTTTCTTTTGGTGGTATTTGATCACCTCTGCGATTTTTATTTCTTGCGCAACAACTAAAAAAAGACCGACATTTTTTAAAAAAAATATGTTTTTATTTTTTTCCGTTAATTTTTTTTGTAAATAAGTAAGTTTTCTTCTTCAATTGTGGCCACTGATATGGCGGCACTGATGGGCACCGATGAGGTGGCACTGATGGGCACCGATAGGTGGCACTGATGGGCACTGATAGGCTGGGCTGGTATGCTGCACTTATGGGCATTCATAGGCGGCACTGATGAGCACTCAAAGGCGGCACTGGGCACTCTTTGGTGGCACTGATGGGCACTCGTGGGTGGCACTTATGGGTGGCACTGATAGGTACTTATGGGTGGCACAGATGGGCACTGATAGGTGGGCACTGGGCATAGATGGGCACTAAGAGGTGGCATTGATGGACACTTGGTGGCACTGATGGACACTGAGGGGTGGCACTGATGGCATTATTTTATCCAGTGCCCATGTTGCCAGTCAGTGGGCACTGATTGGCATCGATTGTGTTTTTTTTTTATTGGTGTTTTTTTTTTTTTTTTTTGCTCTGGGGGGAACTCCCTGGTGGTCCAGTGTTGGCATCCGAGGGGGCGCTGCGCTGATAAACAATCAGCACGAACCCCCCCTGTCAGGAGAGCCGGCGATCGGCTCTCCTCTACTCGCGTCTGTCAGACGCGAGTGAGGAAGACCCGATCAACGGCTCTTCCTGTTTACATCATGATCAGCTGTGGTTGGACACGGCTGATCACGTGGTAAAGAGCCTCCGCCGGAGGCTCTTTTTCCGAGATCAGAGATGCAGGGTGTCAGACACGGGCGCGCACCGGCATGAAATCCTGCAGGACATCAATAGACGTCCAGTCAGGATTTCACAACCACTTCCCGGACGTCAATATGCTATTGACCGGGCGGGAAGTGGTTAAAGTTCAAGTGCATGTAAAGACAGGTGTCCCAATACTTTTTGTAATATAGTGTATCTCTGATGAGGACAGAGACAGCACACAACTCTTTTTTAGAGCAATAGAAAATGTTTAGAATCTCTGCTAAATTTGTATTACTGTCTGATTCTTTCTATCTTGGTGTTCTCTATTTAGCCCTGATCATACATTACAAAAAAATAAGGGGAAAACTATTCTATGGAGTCACAGACTGCAATAAAACCCGATGCAAATAGTAACTCTTCCCAACTGTATTGAAAGCTAAAAAAAAAAAAAAAATAGCTGGAGATGGCCTTTAAAGTACTGACACTGTAGAATTTGCTCATGAATTGATGATGGTGGTGGATGGAAGGAACACTAAAAGGTCACTAATATCCAGCAACAAATCTTCTGGATTATTGGTGGCTCCTCATAACTCTGTCATACACAGGTTAGCATGGCAAATTAGCATGGAAAATAATCCAAACAAAATGCAAACAATATCTGCCTGGCAAACAAATTGTCTTAGGAAAAACTTGTGATGTGTTTTTCACATGTGTCTGCTTGAAATTATATCAAGTTGGCACTTAAAAACATAAGGGTTTTCTCTTTGTTCCCATTCCCTTTTACTTGGAATAAAATGTATTTTTATGAAAACACTTCATTCAGCAGTCAGAGACAGGCACGCAGTAAACACGGTAAATATCCCATCCAATGAGCCATTGACTGCTTTACAACACAGCAGAAGAGAATAGCTTGCTATGCAGTCAACCATCTTTTTATAACTAGGGGGGTTTATTTGGAGAGGTGGTGAGCTGTATCAGAGGAGATAGAAACATTCAAGAGTGACAACAGAAAATATAGTATTTCCGTTCCATAAAGCAAGATACCTGAGCAGAGGGTGTCCAAAGAAATTTGACAAAGTTTGGAAGATGGACAGTGATCTTTCTGTAGCCTAATGATTATATAGATTCCACTAATAAGGAGAAGGTTTGTGGTTTTTGTACTATACACAATATTAATAAAAATAAATTTGGAAAAAAAAAAAAAAAAAAGTACAGACTTCCCAGTTATCTTATAAGAAAGTTCACTAATCACACAATGTGGTTAGAGAGCTGACATTTTTAGCAGACATGAGGTTTGCAGTAGCAGCAATTCCGCAGTCGTGAACATGCAGAGGAGGTCTGAATTACATCAAAGACTGACAGATATAGACAGATACATGGGCCTCTGTGAACTTAGAGCCACAGGGTTAAATTCCATCTTAGGCCAAGTCATACTCAAAGTCATTATCATCCAACAGCTGCTGCAGACCTAAGCTTAGCAACTTGATGGTCCAGTTCTTACTTGGCGGGTGTCCACATTACAATTGCATTTCCAGCCTAAAGAAACGTTATCGGTAACCTAAAAAAAGGGAAATTGAAACATTTGTTGGAAATAAATACAAAGCTGTAGTATATTTACAGTGACATTAATAATTCCATGTTGTCAACACAATCAAAGACTAGTAAATTGTAGCTGTATTTAACATAAGGAAATCCTGTGTATATCCTGACATAATGGTATAAGTAGAGTGATATGCATTGAAAAAAAATGTGGATAAAATAAAGTACATATTATGTATGTACATTTTAAAGTGGAACTGAAGTAAAAAAAAGGAAGAATTGCTGGCTGATGATATCTAGAAATGTTAAAGCAGTGTTAAACCCAAAAGTAAACAATTATTATAATGCAACTTACCAGTTCTCACTAGTGATGTTTTTTTTTATATTCATTTTCTTTTTTAGGCTTTCTTTTTTCTATTTTCATCTGGTGATCCAGCCAGTAACACTTTTTTTTAAAGCTCAAGCTCTGCAGCAGAATGCATCAGATTACATGTATGAGACAAACCGTTTCACAAGGGGTTAACATCAGGGGTGATCAAAGGGTTAACTGTGTGCCTAGCCAGTGTTTTATTACAGTGTGGGGTGTGCTTTTACTAGGGGAAGACATGGATCCTTGTCCCTGCTTTACAGAGACACAGGATCTGTGCTTTCCCTCCTGTCAGAACGGTAATCTGCCTTGTTTACATAGGCAGACTATCATTCTGCCTCTCTGCAGGATGATCGGCGGGCACCCACGGACATCGAGTCTGCTTTACCCACCGATTGGCTCCCGCTGTATAAATTCACAGCAGGAGCGAGCTGGCGGCGGTGCGCATTCACGGCCCCTACCTGGAAGTGCAGGATCACGTATATTTTATATATATATTTATATACAGTGCCTTGCGAAAATATTCGGCCCCCTTGAACTTTGCGACCTTTTGCCACATTTCAGGCTTCAAACATAAAGATCTAAAACTGTAATTTTTTGGAAGAATCAACAAGTGAGACACAATCATGAAGTGGAACGAAATTTATTGGATATTTCAAACTTTTTTAACAAATAAAAAACTGAAAAATTGGGCGTGAAAAATTATTCAGCCCCTTTACTTTCAGTGCAGCAAACTCTCTCCAGAAGTTCAGTGAAGATCTCTGAATGATCCAATGTTGACCTAAATGACTAATGATGATAAATAGAATCCACCTGTGTGTAATCAAGTCTCTGTATAAATGCACCTGCACTGTGATAGTCTCAGAGGTCCGTTTAAAGCGCAGAGAGCATCATGAAGAACAAGGAACACACCAGGCAGGTCCGAGATACTGTTGTGAAGAAGTTTAAAGCCGGATTTGGATACAAAAAGATTTCCCAAGCTTTAAACATCCCAAGGAGCACTGTGCAAGCGATAATATTGAAATGGAAGGAGTATCAGACCACTGCAAATCTACGAAGACCTGGCCGTCCCTTTAAACTTTCAGCTCATACAAGGAGAAGACTGATCAGAGATGCAGCCAAGAGGCCCATGATCACTCTGGATGAACTGCAGAGATCTACAGCTGAGGTGGGAGACTCTGTCCATAGGACAACAATCAGTCGTATACTGCACAAATCTGGCCTTTATGGAAGAGTGGCAAGAATAAAGCCATTTCTTAAAGATATCCATAAAAAGTGTCATTTAAAGTTTGCCACAAGCCACCTGGGAGACACACCAAACATGTGGAAGAAGGTGCTCTGGTCAGATGAAACCAAAATCAAACTTTTTGGCAACAATGCAAAACTTTATGTTTGGCGTAAAAGCAACACAGCTCATCACCCTGAACACACCATCCCCACTGTCAAACATGGTGGTGGCAGCATCCTGGTTTGGGCCTGCTTTTCTTCAGCAGGGACAGGGAAGATGGTTAAAATTGATGGGAAGATGGATGGAGCCAAATACAGGACCATTCTGGAAGAAAACCTGATGGAGTCTGCAAAAGACCTGAGAGAGATTTGTCTTCCAACAAGACAATGATCCAAAACATAAAGCAAAATCTACAATGGAATGGTTCACAAATAAACATATCCAGGTGTTAGAATGGCCAAGTCAAAGTCCAGACCTGAATCCAATCGAGAATCTGTGGAAAGAACTGAAAACTGCTGTTCACAAACGCTCTCCATCCAACCTCACTGAGCTCGAGCTGTTTTGCAAGGAGGAATGGGCAAAAATTTCAGTCTCTCGATGTGCAAAACTGATAGAGACATACCCCAAGCGACTTACAGCTGTAATCACAGCAAAAGGTGGCGCTACAAAGTATTAACTTAAGGGGGCTGAATAATTTTGCACGCCCAATTTTTCAGTTTTTTATTTGTTAAAAAAGTTTGAAATATCCAATATCCACTTCATGATTGTGTCCCACTTGTTGTTGATTCTTAAAAAAAAATTACAGTTTTATATCTTTATGTTTGAAGCCTGAAATGTGGCAAAAGGTCGCAAAGTTCAAGGGGGCCTAATACTTTTTCAAGGCACTATATATATATATATATATATATATATATATATATATATATATGATCGTGCTCGCAGCGGCCGGCCTGTAACAGTAAAACTGCTATAGGGCGGTCGGCAAGTGGTTAAAAAAATTGCGATATGCTAGCAGATTTTGAACTGACCCAATACTTTCATTATCATTCAAGGTTTCCTCAAAGCTTTCAGTTGCCTTGAAATTAGAGTTAAAGCGGAGTTCTGAACGCATATTTCTTTTTTTCCAGCACCCCCTCTGCTTGTCAATATAATATACATGAAATCATGTCTCCAATTCAATCCCCTTTAGTGTACATGTTATTTAGAAGGTACTTAAAAAAAAAGAAGGTACTTACCTTAGATTTCATATTTCTGAGCGTTTCGATCTTCATTGTGGGCCCATTAAACACACTGCGCAGAGTGATGCTGAGAGGTGGCGATGCCCACTGACTCCTGGGAATTATGACACACATCTCCCAGGAGCTAGTGCGCCAAAGGATATTACGTACATCGCCGCGTAGGGGGAGAAACCGGCAGAGAGAAAGAAAACCTTGGAAACAGGGTAAGCAAAGCAAAACAAATTTAAAAGAATTGCCCAATGCAGTCATTATGGCCAGTTGAGAAGCTAATGATGAGAAGCTTGAAAAGTGGGTGGAACTTTACTTTAAGGATTTAGTAGGAAGGATTTGAGCTGTCCTTTTTGTGGAGATTTCCACTCTTTTTGTCAGGACAGGATGTGGTGGGAAATCTCTCCAAAAGGGAAAAAGAGAAACACTATAACAAGTTTTAGTAGAGTGGGGAGAAGTTACAACTTCTTACAATGTTTTTATTGGTATTTGTGCCTTCCTGTCCTGGTAAAAATGTTCCTCCATTTTCTTGTGTGGGTGTCACCGGGGCAGGAAGTAAGGGAGAATCTTCTCTATAGGATCAAAGACAGATATAACAATTTGGCAGCAACTTCAACTCTTCCCAACTCTATCCACATCTAAAGAAAAACATTTGGCTGCAGTTAGTCCATAATTAAGAAAAATATCCCATGGGGGAAACAAAGAGAAGAATACCCCCAGGGATATAAGGGGCTACTATAGGCAGTGACGGACAGTATTAATAGTATAAAAAGGTTTATCAAATATTACAAAATTGATTAAACTGGGGTGATTAATTTACATGTAGTAGACTATCAATTATGCAGTTGGTCCAGCCTTTTTATTATTCTTTTTAGTGCAATAAGTAAAACTTAAAAAAGGGTGTTATTTGTGAGCTGGTAATGTAAGCAGCAGATAATTTACGTACAATTCAGCAACAAAGCGCCAAGCTGGAAAAAATATTTTCTGTCATTCTCAGATCATTTAAATATTTGCATTTTGTGTAATCTTTCAACAACCCTTGATGCCAGTTGGGCAGAGTTTAAAGAGAAATCTAAGAATCAGACCTTTGGCTTAGAAGGCATGGTTCCATTTCCAGCCCAGCAGTGTGTTTTCTGGAGGCTTTGAGTGTCATATTGCACCTGCTGGTAATCTGCAGTCAAATGTAAGAAAAATCACAGCTTGGCACATTGCTGCATACCACAGCAGCTGTACTGGGTAGTATGTTCAGCCCAGTGGCATCACATTGCATTACAATGAATGAATGAGTGCAAATGGGACATGTTTGAGCTGTCTACAGTATATAACTGCCATCCAAAATATTAACAAAAAATTATATCCAGATACATTTGATGATTATGTAATTTGACGTATATCTTCAATGAGGACTCATATTGGACACTTCTGAATTCGAAAAATATTTATCAGAAAAACAATAACTAGTGACCAATTTATAAGAGTTTGGTAGTTCTCTAGTCTTTGCCAAAGCAACACACTCCTTTTCAGCTGGCATGCAGAAGTCTATTCATAGCAGTACACGAAAGCATAAGTGAGACTACAAACTGCCCTCCATGCTACTGACCCCTGTACTCTGCCCTCCATGCTACTGACCCCTGTACTCTGCCCTGCCTACTACTGACCCCTGGTTTCTATCCTGAATACTACTGACATATGTACTCTGCCCTACCTACTACCAACCCCTGTTTTCTAAGTAGATTGGCAGTAGTACAAGGACTGCGGCAAAAGTGTGTAGTGTATATTGTGTGTAGGCGGGTGCCTTGCCAGTTGTGTTAATCCCCAATCCTCCCCCCCTCTTCTGCTGGGATCTGTATAAATAGCAGGCTGTGTGTGCAGCAACCACTTCTCACCCTGAGCTTCCCTGCTATGCAGCTTCAGAGCAGTTCTGTGTGTGATTCCTCTTTCGTTCTCCCTTTCTCTTGGTAAGCAGCAGAGGGACCAATCGGGAAAAACTGGAGGAGAATCATTGGGACATGTAGTCCCCTTGGGAGCACTACCCACTGAAAGTAATGGGGCCTGAACTACAGCCCCCACCAGACCCTGCAGAAAAATGAGGGGAAAGAGCTCAATTTTACGAGGCTGTAGAGGACACATCACTGTCCAGTGTGCACCACCACTGCTGCATTAGGGCAGGATTCAGAGTGCTGAGTCAAGGTGCGCTAACTGCCAGAGTCATCTGGGTACAGAGCAGACAGTGGACTAATCGATGTGCGTGACCAGATGGTGAGCTGCAATATTGCTGGGACTGGTGAGCTGCTGCTCTGGGGATTTACTATCTGCTGCTAGAGACACTGGGCCCTTTAGGAACTGACTATACAGCCATCTAGTAGCCTTACTGCTGCCTGCAGGGTTGCCTGGTACTATATTCATGTCAACCAATGGTACAACTGGAATGGAAAAAACAAGCTGCGCAACTAATATGAACACTCTAATGTGCTAGACACAAAGAGATATGATACAAATTGAATTCGCATGGAACAAGTGATTTGCCCCATAGGTGAGATGAAAAATGTCCAGCTAATTACAAAATAACAATTAGGAAAACCAAAAGTGAAAAATAAGTCTCTAATGCAAAACACTATAAGTGCATCTGATGTAATTGATAGTAGTTGAATATCGTTCTCCTTCAAGCAAATGGTGACATCAAATGCAAGAAAACCTCAGAATAGTGCACAGATAGACAAGACACCTCCACCTTTCAATCACACTGCCCCTTACCATAAGGGAAGATCCCAACTAGAGACCTTCTGACGGCAGATGGCTTGCTCCCCAGCCAAGGGCTTGTGTGGCAGGATATCCGAGAGCCGAAATTTCCGATGTGGACCGATGATCAGTGTAGTTTAAAACCAATATGGAGAAGGAAAAGAGCTGACATAGTGTGAACCCATATAGCAATTTATTATAAAAAATTAAAATCACACTTACAGAAATGTAGATAAAATTCGCTTGTGAATAATATAGCCGGCCGGCTAGCACAACCCGTTCACTCCGGGACACAGTATGCGGTTATAGACGTCAGCACGCCGCTACCCTACGCCGTTTCGTCTTAGAAGACTTTGTCCTGGGGCACGAGCAGCGTGCTGACTCACCGCAATTTATATCATACAAACACAGATGGTACCGCCCCCATCTGAGCTCCCAGAATCCCTGAAGCTCCAGTGGCCATCTTGGATAAGGGAAATGTTCAATAATAAAAATAGCTTATCCATTGTTCTCTTACTATTCTTGCTGCAATCTCAACTGCAGCCAAGAAAGAAAAAAAGGTAAAGGGAAAAAGAAAAAACTTGTTAAAGTAAAAACTTATGCTACTTACAGTAATGGACAGGATTAACAGATCCAGCTCTTAAATTTTGGATTGCTTTGTCACGTGAACCCATATGTGTCAGTGTAATACCTCTACATTAATCCTGTCAGTCATCTTGTACATATTTAGCAATGATGAAACTGGCTAATATCCATCCCAAGCGATTTCCGCTCTGTTGTGTGTGCATCTGTCACATGACAGTGATGCACCTCGTTCATAGGATGTAAAGTGACCAGTAATAGTGCAGGGGATTAAGGGCAGACTTGCCCTCACTTGAAACGCCCTATGTATATATCGTGCGCGTCCCCAAATTGTGACGCGCACGATCGAATCCAGGGACTGTGGGCGGACTTGCCCACACTAGAAGCGTCTATTGAGTCTATTCGTGCGCGTCCCCGGCTTATGATGCGCACGATCGACTCAAATACCCATTTGCGTGGACGTTACTAAGGTCCGCCCGCAAGCGTCAGTCTCGTCAGAGGCTGACGCCCCACCCCGGGAAATACGATCGCCCCTGTACAGGGGCCTCCATGTTGAGTCCTGGTAAAGTGCCCTTAATGAGTGTTTAATGGTGGGTCATTCAAAATATAACAGATCGTTTAAACATTTCCCCACAACTACACGGGCACCACAAATTGCTCCTATTTAACCCTCATCTGGTTACCAATCCCAGCGAGGATGCAAAAGGCAAAACTTGCTTAAAAAGGATATTAAAAATGTAATTTATCTTCTAACTCTAAAGGCGTGCCAATTAAAAAAAAAAGAGAGACTTTAATTGGCAAGAGTTGGAAGGTGTAAAAATTAAAATAAAAATATTCCTTGAATATGGACAATATTACAAGTATATAAACTTGAATAATTGGGAGAAAGATTTAAAATACGGCCCCCTAGTGTACAAAATTGATTTTGCACCATAAGAGGGCGTATTACTGCAATATATATACAAAAAATTGTATTAAAAAATTTAAATTGTATTAAATTGCGAAAAAAATATTCTAACTGGAGTGATGTCTGGAAAAAAATTAAACATGTATATAAAGGGAACAGTCTGGGAATTCAGATGAAGTTCACAAACACACAATCTCAGCTATTATCAATGAATGCATTGACATCTACGTCTATATTTAACCCATAGGGTGTATAACACCGTACCCGGTAGATCCATGACATCTCCATCCTTGATATTTGTCTGACTAATGAGTCACCCCTCCAGTGGGGGCTATAACGATCTATACCCAAAAAGATGGTATTGGCAGGATCGCGTTGGTGATATAAATAATAGTGTCTTGAAACCGAATGGTCCTTAAAACCACTCCTAATGTTTGTTATATGTTCCCCTAAACGTACCTGCATTGCCCTTTTTGTCCTCCCTATGTATTGGAGCCCACATGGGCATTCCAACAAATAGACCACGCCTATGGAGCTACAAGTGACAAAGGACTCTATTTGATGTTCCTTCCGTGTACTTGTGGATTTAAAGGATTCAGTTTTTTTACTTTTGATTTTATTGAGGGAACAGAGCTGGCATTTACGGCATTGATGATAACCCTTCAATTCCTTCTGAAAAAAAAAAACTTTTTTAGGTGGTGGATCCACTACATTTGCTGGTAAGAAGGTGCTGATAATCCGATCATTTGCCAAAAGGTGCCAATGTTTGCGGAAAATGTTATTGATCAAAAAGTGTTGGGAGGAATAGGTAGTGATAAAAGGGATCATTAAACCATCCCTTTTACGTTTGGGACCATCCTTCAGTAATGAGGTTCTCTCTAGTTCAGCTACTTCTTTTTGAGTGACCTCTAGGGAGTCATGATCATAACCCTTTTCCAGCATTCTATGTTTCAAGATATCAGACTGTGTCAGTGATAGTCAGTGATCTCTGAACAGTTACACCTCATACGAATAAATTGGCTCTTTGGTACTGATTGGAGCCAGGATTGCTTGTGACAACTCTCTAAGGGGATGTAAGCATTTTTTTTTAAATATGAAGTCGTTTTGAAGTTTGTGCCATTTTTTATGATGGTGAGATCTAAAAAATGTACTTTTTCTTGGCTGGCTTCATATGTGAAATGAATTCCCCTATCATTGTGGTTGATGGACAGAAAAAATTCTTCCAATTGTAAAGCAGAGCCATCCCATAGGAGGAGGACGTCATCGCTATATCTTGCCCACAGGGCAACACAAGGGTTGCGATCTCTATGGATGACGTCCTCCTCCCACTTGGCCATAAATAAATTCGCCAAGCTGGGGGCATATTTGGCCCCCATTGCTACGCCCCGCTGTTGCTTATAAAAGTTGGAACTAAACCAAAAGTAGTTGTGATTAGCTGCATATTCCAAAAGGTCCATGATGAAAGATTGTTGTTCCTCAGGTATTGTAGAGAAAATGTGCAAATAATATTTGACTGCAGATAAACCCAAGTCGTGTGGGATTATTGTGTACAGGGACGTGACGTCCGCTGTTACTAACCAAGTGTGGTCATTACATGATTGTTGAGACAATAAATTCAATACGTGTTTGGTATCCTTGAGGTATGATGGTACCTGTTAAACGAGTGGTTGGAGAAAAAAGTCTATGTACTTGCCCACCCGGTTTCGACATGAACGTAAATGGCGTCCAGCCCCATTCACGTAACTTTTCAAATTTTCCACGCGGGAACGACGGCCATACTTAACATTGGTTGCGCCTCATAGACCCAGGGGCAACTTTACGCCGGGAAAAGCCTAACGTAAACGTCGTAACTTTACTGCGTCGGCCGCGCGTACGTTCAGGGAATTTGCGTATCTAGCTAATTTGCATACTCAACGGGGAAATCGAAGGAAGCGCCACCTAGCGGGCCAAAAAAAATTGCAGTTAAGATCCGACGGCGTAAGAGACTTAAGCCTGTCGGATCTAATGGATATCTATGCGTAACTGATTCTAAGAATCAGTCGCATAGATACGATGGGCCAGATTAGGACTTACGACAGCGTACATGGCGCTGCGCCATCTTAAGCCCTTTGAGAATCCGGGCCTACATGTTTAAGCCTAACTAACATACAGCACAATGAACAGTATCAATATGAGTAAAACAATAGAAGCAAGAAAATGAAAAAACATAGACATTATTACTACTACAATAAACCAAATACAAAATTTACATGCAGGGTATGATAACCCCATTTGTTTACCAGATATGCAGAAAAGCAAGCAGCGAACAATAAATCTAGACAATAATGAATCGGAATGTAAAGCATTTAAGCAGAACACATGCATAGGCACTATGATGTAACCAAAATGTAGTAAAGCAGATGTTAGGAATCAGGCATTTGCAAAGGTTCAATGCATGGTCATTATGGTTTTTATACCGCTTGTCAACAAATATTTATACTGTGGGGATCAAAGCAAGAAGTGGGCAAGAAGGCAGGAGTCATTTATGAAATACACCAAGTGGACCTACACTCATAATTACCTTAAAGCTATGATTGCACTCCTGCTGCAATGGGTCATTAAAGAGAAATTCCTTGTTTGTTGAGAAAAAAAACAATCCCAACTGGGTGATCAAAATACATTGCAGGGATTTTTACCAGGTTTTGCTCAGTCCTACTTTTTTCTGCACTGAAAAAAGCTGCTTCTTCCACTTCTTTGGATACTAATTCTTAATGGGAGAGACTGGCTTGTTATGAGCAGCTGGTGAACTCTCTATTTTGCTGAGAAAAGCTGCAGTGTCTGCATGCCTTTAGAAGTATTTAACCCTTGGACAGTATCCCACCAAAACTGAAATTCCTATTGCAGGAGCTCCCTAAAATGCGACTTGTATCCTGGGGCTTGTTCACACTAGCGTTTGTAGGAGGTAAAACCCTGCAGTTGAGCCACACTTTTACCATCCCCCAACTGCTACCCCCTTTAGCTGCAGAAGCAGTGGCTAGAGGTGTACACATGCCACAGCTGTGATGTTTTGCTTTGTGGCCGCAGCAGGGATTATATCCCCTGTCACTTTCAAGTAAATGGAGCCACAATGGCAACCAATCAGCTTCTACCTTTCATTTTCAAAGCTTAAAGTGAAACTAAATGTGAAAAAAAATTGCAAACAAGCAGGCTCTTTATCGCAGAAGAGACATGCCATAAATTACATTTACCTTCCTGTTCGCAATCCCCTGTATAATGTACACTGAGCTGTGCATGTGAAGATCAGTTTATATTCTGGCACACTGCCTGGGACTGGGACGTCATCCTGTCCAGAAAAGCCATCTAGTCTGCTGGTAAGCCCTTCCTGACAACCTTGCATTTGTTGAAAAAAATGCAAGACACTGTGAATGGAACTTGTGCCGAGTTTCTGGGACATGCAGTCAGGGGAGGCAGGTGAAGCAGAGCCATGACCATATAAAAATTAAAAAAAGATCGACTTCGAGAGTCGTAGCTCGGCAGTGCCTCTCCTCATTTCTTGTCAGAGGCACTGAGCTCAATGGACAGCTTGGAGTCTTGGACCAATGGTAAATGGTAAAGTACCATTGGCCCAAGTTGTCCAATAAAAATGCTGCAGTGGAGGCACGCCTCTCACGGCAGTGTCATAGAAGGGGGAATGTGTCTAAAAGACAAATACTCCCCTTCAGCCCAGCCCTCTTAACTAGAAGGAAAAAACATGTGTTTATAATATTTACCCATAATCCCATGGTTTTCTCACACAGTTAAGAGGGAGAATGAAAATCTGCTGCTGCTGAAAAGGTACAAGCTAAATCATATGTTATTATGCTATATGTTATAAGATAATAATTTATTATTTATCTATTTACTGTGAAATTACTGGTTTGAAGTTATAATTTCAAACTTCAGTAATTTGTCCGTCAAGCCACCTGCTTGAGTACAGTTTTTAAAAATATAGTAAATTACCTTAAAAATAATATATAATAATTATTTGTATATTACTTATTTATGGTAATGAACCCCTTGCCACCCAGGCCAATTCTAACACTTCTCTCCTACATGTAAAGATCATAGTTTGTTTGCGAGAAAATGATTCAGAACTGTTTTATAAATAAAAATAAATAAAAAAACACTAAAGTTGGCCCAATTTTTTTATATACTATGAAAGATGATATTACGCAGAGTAAATAGATACCTAGCATGCCACACTTGTGGAATGGCGCCAAACTTCAGTACTTCAAAATTTCTATAGCCGTTTTTTACAGGTTGCATCATAGATACCTACATTAGTCCAAAAATATACATGCCTAAACTTCAGCTTTAAGGGTTCATTCACACCTTGTGCACTTAACCACTTCCCGACCGCCGCATGTACATTTACGTCGGCAGAATGGCACGGACAGGCACATCAACGTACCTGTACGTGCCTGCCTAGACGTGGGTCGGGGGTCCGATCGTGACCCCCCCCCCCCCGGTACTTGCGGCGGTCGTCCCGGATCGCTCCCCGGAGCTGAAGAACGGGGAGAGCCGTGTGTAAACACGGCTTCCCCGTGCTTCACTGTGGCGGAGTACCGATCGAGTGATCCCTTTTATAGGGAGACTCGATCGATGACATAAGTCCTACAGCCACACCCCTACAGTTGTAAACACACACTAAGTGAACACTAACTCCTACAGCGCCACCTGTGGTTAACTACCAAACTGCAACTGTCATTTTCACAATAAACAATGCAATTTAAATGCATTTTTTGCATGTGAAAATGACAATGGTCCCAAAAATGTGTCCAAATTGTCCGAAGTGTCCGCCATAATGTCGCAGTCACGAAAAAAATCGCTGATCGCCCGCCATTAGTAGTAAAAAAATTTTTTTTTATAAAAATGCAATAAAACTATCCCCTATTTTGTAAACGCTATACATTTTGCGCAAACCAGTCAATAAACGCTTATTGCAATTTTTTTTACCAAAAATAGGTAGACGAATACGTATCGGCCTAAACCGAGGAAAAAAAAATTTTTAGATATGTTTTTGGGGGATAATTATTATAGCAAAAAGTAAAAAATATTGCATTTTTTTCAAAAGAAAGCTCTATCTGTGGGGAAAAAAGGACGCCAATTTTGTTTGGGAGCCACGTCGCACGACCGCGCAATTGTCTGTTAAAGCGACGCAGTGCCAAATTGTAAGTGGTTAAAAAACACAGGTCTTCTGAAGTCTCCATCTGTCCGGGTGTAATTAGTGTCTTGTGTTGTAAAATGAACCGCTCGACATTCCCCATCGAGAACAGACTCCAGTCCACACAGATAGATGTCCATGTGCAAATCGTGGATTGTAGTGTAAAAATGTCAGGCACCATTCCCCATTGCGCATACAAAACAAACTCCAAGACCACATGGATAGTTTTTCTGTGTGGGCTGGTGTACATGAGCCCTTATACTGGCTTTAAAATCTAAAAGGGTTGGGTTGTCTATAACGCCTTCTGAGCTTTTGTATAGTCTCTATACATCAGACCAAAAAGAGGAACAACCGAGGAGAAAATACAATATGAATGAAGGGATTTGGCTGCAAAAGAGGGACAATCACTACAAATGGAGGATATTTTGGAGCACTGTGCATTCCTTACCATTGCCCTAAGTATACACGGTGTTATTGCTCTCCCCTGGTTTGGAAATATAATATAATAATAATAATGATAAAATACAAACACTGGTTCTGCCCATAGAATGACTACCTTCAAAGTATCTACAGGTCCACTTTAAAATTGTTATTGCAACAACATATAGTAAATGTTAATGAATTCAATGTCGAAAAAGGCAAACAAGATCACCGTGTGGCATTTACTGTCTAGCATAATATGATTACTAATCACTTCTGACTTACATTTTAAAGGTTAAAATATTAATTTTCACAGGTTTCCACTATGTTACGGCCACTTTATCAAATGAGATACAACAGGACAATTGTACAATGTACATGTAATTTATATCCTATTTAGCATTATTTGAGCATTTGTATTCTAGTTTTAGATTGAAAAGTGATCGTATACAATGGACCTCAGAAATGATACCTGAAGCTGGCCATACACTGAGCAACGTTGGACCAGTTCAGCAGGGACCGGCTAAATTTTGATCACTGTATGGCCATCCCCACTTTACAGAAGTCGTTCATTTGATTGCCTTCTGTCTAAGATATGTTTTGAAAAAAAATTCTCGATCAGCGGTTGCAGCCAATTGGCTGTTAAGAGACTCTGCAATGGGAAAAAATATACTGCAGTTATAAAGTGCCATAAACAGGTAGCAAAACATTTATTGAATGTTGCTGCAACCATGTACATATATAACTACAGATTAAACATGGCACAACTATCAGCCCATTCCTGCATGCCACGGTTCTAGGTGTAGTCTTGGACCAGGAACTATCCTTTGGCCCCACGTCCAATCACCTGCCAAATCTTGCCGCCTCAATCTCTGCAACATCTCCAAAATACGCCCCTTTCTAACCAATCACACCACAAATCTTCTAGTTCACTCCCTGGTCATCTCTTGCCTCAACTACTGCCCCTCCTCCTCATTGGCTTATCTTTACATAGGCTATCCCCCTTTAGTCCAGTATGAATGCTGCTGCCAGGCTCATCTACCTTACAAATCACTCAGTGTCTGCTACTCCTCTCTGTCAATCTCTCCACTGGCTTCCGCTCACACATCAAATTAAATTTAAAATGCTAACAACAACTTATAAACCCATCCACAACTCTGCCCCCAGCTACATCACTAGCCTAGTCTCAAAATACCAACCTAATCGTTCTCTTCATTCCTCCCAAGACCTCCTGCTCTCTAGCTTCCTCATCACCTCCTCCCATGCTTGCCTTCAGGACTTTTCCAGAGCCTCTCCCATCCTATGGAACGCCCTACCCAAATCTTCCGATTATCTCCTACTCTGTTTGCTTTTAGACATTCCCTAAAAACCCTTCTCTTCAGAGAAGCCTATGCTGCTCACACCTAACAACTGTACTTTTATTTTCTCTATCAGCTCATCCCTCACAGTTATTACCATATGTATCACTTGCCGTTCCCTCCTAGATTGTAAGCTCTAACCAGCAGGGCCCTCTGATTCCTCCTGTATTGAATTGTATTGTAACTGTACTATCTGCCGTCATGTTGTAAAGCGATGTGAAAACTGTTGGCACTATATAAATTGTGTATAATAATAATAATAATTATAATAATTAAACACAGAAACAAGCTTTTTAAACATTAATGAACATCAATATGATTATCTATATTAAGCAAATCTCATAACTTGATACTTTTAGTTCCAGTGCTTAATGGGACAGACGAGTACCTCTCAAATAACACACTCTAAAACCGAACAGAGATAACAGCACTCTGATGCCTGTTTGCACAGAGAGCACCCCAATGGACTGCTACAACACTAAACCTCACCCTGTAAAATGCCTGTATCCCCACAATAAAGACTAAAACTATCTACCACTCAAAATGGCTGACATGGATGACCCACCCCAGAGCTAAGCAGTGCACACTAATGGTGAGTCCATTACAAAATGTCATCATCAGAGGTTGCATAATTTTAGACCTTAGACCCCACTTCACACTGGGGCCGCGGCTGCGTTAGTGCTAAAGCGTCACTCATTTTAGCAGCGCTTTAGCGCTGTTTTAGCAGCACATTTGGGCCGCTAGCGGGACCTTTTAACCCCAAAGACATATAAAAACTTGAATCGGCTTCTCCTCCTTCATATGGAGAGGGAAAAAACTAGAAGAACCCTAGAAGAGCCCTGGATGTAGGCATCCAGATAAAACCTAGATGCTAGTCTGCCTAATATTATTTAGTTAGTATAGTTACTAGTTATAGTTACTAGTTATAGTTACTGAATCATTCTTTCATACTTAGTTCCTTAATGCCATTCAAATACTTATAGCTGGATTCAGAGACAGTTACACCGGCGTATTAGTAGATACGCCGTCGTAACTCTGAATCTATGCCGTCGTAAATTTAAGCGTATTCTGGAAACCAGATACGCTTAAATTAGTCTAAGATACGAGCGGCGTAAGTCTCCTACGCCGTCGTATCTTAGGGTGCATATTTACGCTGGCTGCTAGGTAGCGCTTCGGTTGAGTTTGGCGTAGAATATGTTGACTTTGGGGACCCAGTACCGACTGTAGCCCCACTCTTCCTCTACAAGTGTGCAAAGTTTTTTGTCCGGGGGACCTAAGGCCGGGGAGCACTGAATTTTCAAAGCCGGGCACCCCTTCCATAGACTCCCATGTTAAATGATAATTTCTCCAGTGACTTTGGGGACCTGGTATTGTCTGGACCCGAAACTTGGCACACATGTAGACATTTCTCCTCTACAAGTGTGCAATGTATGTTGTCTTAGGGACCTATGGCTGGGGAGCACCGATTTTTCAAATCCATGCACCCCTTCCATAGACTCCTATGTTAAACGTCAGTCTAGTCATGGACACAGTGAGGCATGGCCATAGTGAGGCATGGGCACATGAGGCATGGACACAGTGAGGCATGGACACAGTGAGGCATGGGCACAGTGAAGCATGGACACAGTGAGGCATGGACATGGACACAGTAAGGCACAGTGAGGCATGCAGATGGACACCCTAGGCTTATACTCAAGTCAATACGTTTTCCCAGTTTTTTGTGGTAAAATTAGGTGCCTAGGCTTATATTCGGGTCGGCTTATACTCGAGTATATACGGTCAGGGCCAGATTAAGAACATCATGGGCCTGGTGCTGAGGATTTTGGTGGGGCCTTTTTTAAATAATAAATAAATGCGTGGGAATGACATCAACGCAGCCCGGCCAAGGCAAGTGACCAAAGGCACAGAACCCAGAAGGAAGACCGGGTGAAGATGGAAGCGTCGGATTCATCACAGCGCAGCACTGGAGGGCTCAGTCTGACAATTTAAGTGTACCCTAATGCAGTGGCCATCAACCTTGTCCTGCAGGGCCCACTAACAGGCCAGGTTTGCAAGATAACTGCTGATCACAGCTGATATCATTTGCTCCTCAGTGATTGCAGTATTCTAGACTGCATCTCCCCAAGGTAATACATAAAACCTGGCCTGTTAGTGGGCCCTGCAGGACAGGGCTGATGACCACTGCCCTAATGTGCTAATATGCTGTGCATACTTGTACATTGTGGCATAACCTACCTCAGGGCCTCTAAAAAGTAGTAATGTCAGGAAAGTTTACTACCGCTTTACTATCACAGGATCCCAGGAGACTCGCATGGGGCCCCCTACTGACCCGGTGGGCTGTGGCCCTTGGGCAGTGCCTAAGTGCATAGTTGCCAACATTTAAAAAATATTTTCAGGGACACTTTTTTATACAAGTGCTATATTTAGAGTAGCTGAGATCCCCTATGTTCCTCTATACATCACAGTAGTAATCACATAATTAAATGAGTACTAATAATGGGGCAGAACAAATATGAGAACTGAGATTTCCTTTAGTTGAACTATGAAAAGTGTGTCCAAAAAGTGTGTCCATTCTAGAGCTGGTAACATTGAGGGTATTCAGTATAATTTTAAAGAACTGTTTTTGTGGGTAAGCGACATAGGGGAGGAGTATGGATGGTATATATGTGGGAAGTATGTGCAGGTGAGGGAGAGGAATGTGGAGGGTCTAACAGTGGGCATTATGTACAGGAGAGGAGTGCAAAGGGTACTGCAAAAGGCACTATGTACAGGAGAGGAGTGTGGAGGGTATGACAGTGGGCAGTATGTACAGGAGAGGAGTGTGGAGGGGATGACAGTGAGCAGTATGTACAGGAGAGAAGTGTGGAGGGTACGACAGTGGGCAGTATGTACAGGAGAGAAGTGTATGACAGTAGGCACTATGTACAGGAGAGGAGTGTGAAGGGTATGACAGTGGGCAGTATGTACAGGAGGAGTGTGGGGGTATGACAGAGGGTAGTATGTACCAGAGAAAAGTGTGTAGGGTTTGATGAGGCAGTATGTACAGGAGAGGAGTGTGGAGCGTATGACAGTGGGCAGTATTTACAGGAGAGGAATGTGGACGGTATGAAAGTGGGCGCTCTGTATAGGAGAGGAGTGTGGAGGGTATGACAGTGGGCACTATGTACAGGAGAGGAGTGTGTAGGGTATGACAGTGGGCACTATGTATAGGAGAGAAGTGTGGAGCGTATGACAGTGGGCACTATGTACAGGAGAGGAGTGTGGAGAGTATGACAGTGAGCACTATGTACAGGAGTGGAAGGATGTTTAGGGACTGCGTAGTGGTTAAGCGGGTCATACATGGATTGAAATGACGCCAATTATGCAGAGACCAGCCATAGTCGATCTATGTATGGGCTAGCTGGTTTTACACAAGTCAATCTTTTAATCAACTTGAGTACAACCAGCCTGTTAGGTTTTTCCCAAAACAATCAGTGCTGCCAGCTATAGTTAGTAACACTGATCATTGTACGCACTGGCAGAACACAATAACACTGCAGGAGTGATTCCCCCATCCACAGGTCAGCAGGTGAGAGGGTGTGTGGAGACAGGCTGGGGAGAGATACTAGTCAGTGGCTGGGTAGGCACTGGCTAGTATCAGAGCCAGATAAACACAGGTTACATACGCCACGATTGTTAGAGCGAGAACAATAATTCTAGTACTAGACCTCCTCTGTAACTCTAAACATGTAACCTAAAAAAAAATTTAAAGCATCGCTTAGGATACCAAAAAAAATCGTGCTAACTTTAGTGTTTTTTTTTTTAATGAATGAAACAGTTTATTTCCAAAAAAAATTGTTTAAAAAATTGCTGCGCAAATACCGTGCTAGAGCTGCACAATTAATCGTTAAAAAATCGTGATTTCAATTCAACCCCCCTGATGTTCTCCAATGCAGAGTTTGCCGATTCTTTCATATAACAAGTGGAGAGACTTTCAGCTGTCAAAAGAAATGATCGGGCAGTCTGCCAAGTTTTTAACAGGAAACATTGTAGCTAACGCTTCCTTCTTAGATCAAAGGGATAAACTTCTGTGTGTAAAAAAGTGCAGTCTGCCAAGTTTGTAACAACATGAAACATTGTAACCAACTATCTTCTTAGATCAAACTTCTGTGTGTAAATGCAGGATATTTAACCACTTAAAGTCCAACACTTGTTTCTTAAGTTAAAAAGCAATATTTTTTGCTAGAAAATTACTTGGAACCGCCAAACATTATATATATTTTAGCAGAGACTCTAGGGCAGGGGGTGCCCAACCAGTGGCCCGGGGGCCAAATGTGGCCCGCGGAGCCCTCTGATGTGGCCCGCGACCCCCTGCTCTGGGATGGAATAAAGCGGTTTAGTACTAAATTCACAGTGTATATTTCGGCATATCTGTTCTGCAATAGTTACCGGGCTGTTTTTTCAACTGATCTGTAGGTGCGTAGAAGTGTACTTGTGGGTTACCTGCACTGAGCCATAGACTTCTATTACCTGTGAGTTTGGTGTGCTTTCTGAAAGTGCACCACACCTACAGGATAGAAGTCTATGGCAAAGTGCAGCTAACCTGAAGGAAAGCCACAGGTGAACTGTGCTGCACCCGTGATACCGGTAAACAACTCAATCGAACCCTCCATTCACCTCTAAGGAGTGGAAGATGTAAATTGCTTGTGTCCGGTTACAAACGCCTACCTCCAATCCAATCCGCCATCTACCCGCTCTGCTCATTGCGGCCCGCGACCGGTTACCAAGTCGTTTAAGTGGCCCTTGCTCTTCAAACGGTTGGGCACCCCTGCTCTAGGGAATAAAATGGCTATTGCTGCAATGTTTTATGTCACACTGCATTTGCCCATTTCAGTGAATATTAAAAACCATAAAAACAAAACAGTAGCCCATTTTTTTTTTTTTTTTTTATGTGAAAGATGATGTTACCCTGCAAGAATGGTGAGAGAATCGTGATCTATCTTCTAAGCAAAAAAATTTCAATTCTCATTTTAGCCAGAATCGTGCAGCTCTATACCGTGCAATATAAAAAGTTGCAAAGACCACCATAGAGTAATTTTCTAGCAAAAAACAAATGATTATTTTTACATGTAGTAGAGAAGTGTCAGAATTGGCCTGGGTGGTAAGGGGTTAATTACCATGAGTAATATACAAATAATTATTATAAGCCCTGTGATCCTATCAATCTGCTGCAGTGTGTCAGCTTGTATTTATATTGGTCGCTCTGAATGTAGCTTCTGACAGGCTGTGCAAGCAGGCCCGTATCTCCGGAACCATAAATGATAGCTGTCCCATATTTTGACCAGTTGTGGGGTAGGTCTTCACCTGCCTAACCCCCCCCCCCCACCCCCACCCCCCAAATGTGGTGTTTCGGTGACCTCTGGTCGTCGAGCTACAACCCCCGAAGTCTATCTTCTTTTTCTTTTTTTTTCTGATTTTTTTTGGGGGGGGGGGGGGGGGCGAATTGGCCTATCTTGAGAAAGGGGCCTGGAGCTGCAGCCCCTATGTTAATCCGACCCTGTATACGGTACAACATATTTTGTATGCTGGTGAGTGCTGTTCTGTTCAGGTTTGTCTCTTTATTTGGACACACATATCTCAGTGTTTCAATATTCCTTCCTGCCTTAATCTATCAAATGTTCCCTAGTTAGTAAATCTGTTCACTTAACAAAGTGAATATTTCTTTTTTAAATTTAATGTTTCCTTATATGAGTATATAAGGTGAAGCTGTGTTTACGTTAATCCTCTTATAATGTTCAAGAATTAAACCTGTCTTTTTTGAATTCCCTTGCATGTGATTTAGTAGTCAACGTTAACACAGCTTCCCCTCATTTACAAAGTTTAGTTAACATTCACGTTGCTAACTGAACAGGGTCTAGTCCTTTAGTAAATAAACCCCATTATGTATGCAATTAAGAGCAATGGCGGTGTCATGCACCAGAACCCCTAGCTGGCTCAGTACTTACTTGCTTTCAAGTAAACGGTGTCCCTTTGGCACAAATATTTTTATTTAATTAATTTTACAATAAAATGTTAAAATGTTAAGCAGCTTCTAAAAAGAAAAAAAAGTATTTACAAAATGGAAAATGTTAATTTAATTAGAAGTACAATGAGAACAGGACTAAGGCAGACTCAGCAGTAAACATACTGTAGCGAAGTGACATTTCAAGCAGTATGTGGGTTCATGTAATTCTGTCCCCTGTGTCTGAGTATATTTCTTTTGCTAGCAATCCAAACAACTAATGCCCCCACATGATATTAAACAAGACTGTGTAACTGGAGATAAAATTAGGTACTTCTGTAGCTTAAAGCTTAATATACTCCAGGGGACAATATGGTAGTTACTGTGGAGATGCCTAGCTGTACTCTTTACAATAATTTCTATGCTGAAAAATATAAAACTGATAATGAACAATGCAGCAATAGTTGGAGATTCTTTAACCCAGGGGTGGGGAACCTGCGGCCCGCAAAATCATTCCATCCGGCCCCCCATGGGTTTGTAAAACAGCGCCGCCGATTGTCACTATGGAGCGGAGTAAATGTATTGCTAAACACACTGACAATGAATGAATGATCATGGCGATCATTCATTCATTGTCAGTGTGTTTAGCAATACATTTACTCCGCTCCTGCGGCCCGCCCCCGTTAGCCGGCGCCAGCCTCCAGCCAATAGGATGATTGTATTGCAGCTGATGAGCTGCTCCCCTTGGTTTACAGCCCCGCCCGGCGGCGGCGCCCGTCCTGGCGGCGTGACGTCACTCACGGCGGGCGGGGATTAACATTCATGGCTGGGAGGAGCATAGAGAGGACGAGCCAGCACCACCGACGAGGAACCATTTCTACAGCAGCAAGTAAGCCATAAATATGCTGACCGGATCATGACATACGGCGTATTTTTTTTAATATGCAGCATAGCGGCGGGGGGAGGAGGTAAATGTCCTGCACAGTGCACAGGACATTAATACATAACTTACCATGACCAGTGCAGGACATTTACCCCCCCCCCCACATGCTGCATATTAAAAAATGCAGCATGTCGGGGGGGGGGGGGTAAATGTCCTGCACTGGTCATGGTAACTTGTATTAATGTCCTGTGCACTGTGCAGGACATTTACCCCCCCCCCCCCCCCGCCGCTATGCTGCATATTAAAAAAATCACAGACAGTCATCAAAGTTAATAATCTTCAGACTGCATCATTCTGTATTATGCAGTCTGAAGACTATTAACTGTGATGACTGTCTGTGATTTTTTTAATATTCAGCATGGCGGCAGGGGGAGGGGGTAAATGTCCTACCTACACAGGTCATAGTAACTCATGTATTAATGTCCTGCACTGTGAGTTACCATGACCAGTGCAGGACATTTACCCCCTCCCCCCATGCTGCATATTAAAAAAAATCACAATGTCATTAGGGGAAAGTTCTTATCTTTATTCCGCAGTTCTGAGTCCCGACAATCTAATCTCCCCACGTCCTCTTCTATACAGATACCCTGGCTGAGTAATGTAATTGCTGAGAACCTCTGCACAAGGATTACTCCGCCTGAGCCCGAAAATCATCAAATAGTCCCTGCAGAGTAATCCTTGTGCTGCTGATCCCAGCAATTACATTACTCAGTGTATCTGTATAGAAGAGGACATTGGGGCTCAGATTAAATTGTCCGAACTGCTGTATAAGGATAAGAACTTTCCCCTACCAACTTTAACTACTAGTGTTCTTCCACCAGCTAAGCCACAGTACAGTTTGAATCATGTGTCCGGGTTGAAGGCGGAAGGAGACACGGACACATGATTCAAACCCCGTACTGTCCGGGTCAATCCTGTACAGGTGGCAACCCTAGGTAAATGTCCTGCACTGGTCAATGATCATGGTAACTCATGTATTAATGTCCTGCACAGTGCTGGGTGCTGTGTAATGTAAAGGGGTCTAGTGATGCAGGGTGCTGTGTAGTGTAAAGGGTCCAGTGATGCAGGGTGCTGTGTAATGTAAAGGGTCCCTAGGTACAGGGTGCTGTGTAATGTAAAGGGGTCCAGTGATGCAGGGTGCTGTGTAATGTAAAGGGGTCCAGTGATGCAGGGTGCTGTGTAATATAAAGGGGTCCAGTGATGCAGGGTGCTGTGTAATATAAAGGGGTCCAGTGATGCAGGGTGCTGTGTAATATAAAGGGGTCCAGTGATGCAGGGTGCTGTGTAATATAAAGGGGTCCAGTGATGCAGGGTGCTGTGTAATATAAAGGGGTCCAGTGATGCAGGGTGCTGTGTAATGTAAAGGGGTCCAGTGATGCAGGGTGCTGTGTAATGTAAAGGGGTCCAGTGATGCAGGGTGCTGTGTAATGTAAAGGGGTCCAGAGGTGCAAGGTGATGTGTAATGTAAAGGGGTCCAGTGATGCAGGGTGCTGTGTAATGTAAAGGGGTCCAGTGATGCAGGGTGCTGTGTAATGTAAAGGGGTCCAGTGATGCAGGGTGCTGTGTAATGTAAAGGGGTCCAGAGGTGCAAGGTGCTGTGTAATGTAAAGGGGTCCAGTGATGCAGGGTGCTGTGTAATGTAAAGGGGTCCAGAGGTGCAAGGTGCTATGTAATGTAAAGGGGTCCAGTGATGCAGGGTGCTGTGTAATGTAAAGGGGTCCAGTGATGCAGGGTGCTGTGTAATGTAAAGGGGTCCAGTGATGCAGGGTGCTGTGTAATGTAAAGGGGTCCAGAGGTGCAAGGTGCTGTGTAATGTAAAGGGGTCCAGTGATGCAGGGTGCTGTGTAATGTAAAGGGGTCCAGTGATGCAAGGGGGGGGCACGTTTAATCCCCGCTAGCGGTCGAAGAAAGGGTTAAATGCGACTGTGTATCGCTGCTGCCGAAGCGCCCCCCCTGAAAAAATGTTTGACCAAATATAACAGGCTAATTTTTAAGTTGATAATTTTGTACGGCCCCTGAATGATGTTACAAAAATCCAAATGGCCCTTGGCAGAAAAAAGGTTCCCCACCCCTGCTTTAACCGCATGCCGACCACCCATGGTCATTATACTGTGGCAGGTTAGCACAGCTGCATGAATCACTGTAGGTCAGCCGCTTTAAGAGCGATATGGGGCACACGCACGCCCATGGCGTGACACCAGAGCTGATGCGTGGGGCCGGCGGCCCCGATGTCCGCCGGGGACCCGCAATCGATCCTCAGAGAGCCAGAAAGGACATCTGTTAATGTAAACAGACAGATCATTGCTCAGCCTCTTGAAAAGTTCCATACTATAGTTCAAAATAAAACATCTGTGGCATCTTGTAAGCGCTTATCAGAAATGCTAAGGGAGATTAAAGGTATAAGACAGAGAGCACATGCTCTGCAAAACAGAGTTATTGATGCTAAAACCATCCTGGAGGCCAGGCCTGGAGGAACTTGAGTAGGGTGACCAGACATCCCCAGTTTCCCTTCTTAATGAGGCTGTTTCTGGTTTAAAAAGTCTCCCAGCTAAAAAAAAGTCCTCAGAGCTTCACTCTATGGTGATGGTGATAGGTTATGTCCAGGAAGTGCCACCAACAGCTTCTTCTTATAATATTATCTTAATAATAAGTTTAACCACTTCAATCTCCCATCCTGGGTGGACGTCATATGACGTCCTGGGCTTTGCCGGGGGATATCTGAATGATGCCTGCAGCTAGAGGCATCATTCAGATATCCATGTCTTCAGCCGGCGATCCTGCACACCATAAGAATGATCATAGCGGCAGTTTCGCCTCTTGATCATTCTTATAGGCGGCGGGAGGGGACATCCCACCCTCCCGCCGCCATCCGGTGCTTCTCCGGGCTCTCCCGTGCCATCGGGGGCCCGGAGAAGGAATCGTCTGGCGCAGGAAGGAAGCATAGAGATGACTGGTGACCAGATGGTCACCAGTCATCTCTATGACCGTCACAGGACCCGGGCGTGATGTGATGACGTCACGCCTGGGTACCTGTAAGTAAACAAAGCCGTGATTGCGGCTAGTGAGCAACACTGATCATGAGATCGGTGCCATTTTTTTCATCGATCTCATGCTTTCCAGCCTGGAGGCGAGATGCAGGGTCTTATTGACCCTGCATCTCTCCATAAAGAGGACCTGTCACACACATTTCCTATTACAAGGGATGTTTACATTCCTTGTAATAGGAATAAAAGTGATAAAAAAAAAGTGTTAAAACATAAATAAATAAGTAAAAAAAAAAAACAATAAAAAAAAAATTAAAACGCCCCTGTCCCCGGTAGCTCGCACGCAGAAGCGAACGCACACGCAAGTCCCACCGACATATGTAAACGCTGTTTAAACCACATATGTGAGGTGCTTGCGTTAGCGTGCCAGCAACAATTCTAGCACTAGATCTCCTCTGTAAATCAAAACTGGTAACCTGTAAAAAATGTCAAAGCGTTGCCTATGGAGATTTTTAAGTACCGAGGTTTGGCGCCATTCCATGAGTGTGCGCAATTTTAAAGCGTGACATGTTAGGTATCTATTTACTCGTGTAACATAAACGTTCATATTTTACAAAAAAAATGGGCTAACTTTACTGTTTTGTTATTTTTTTAATTCATGAAACAATTTTTTTCCAAAAAAAAGGATTTTGAAAAATTGTTGCGCAAATACCGTGCAAGATAAAACGTTGTAATGACCGTCGTTTTATTCCCTAGCGTGTCTGCTAAAAAAACATATACAAGAAAACTCCCACTGGTAGCGCTACACCATAGAAACGGTAATCCACAGTGTTCTGTGTGATTAAAAAGTTACACAAAAAAAAAAAACACCCGTGCAGCTGTCAACCACTAAGGAGACATGGGCAAAAAGCAAAAGAACAAAAAATACAGCGCACAGGGGTTGAGTGAATGTCACTTTATAGTCTAAAATTTTTATAAAAAAACACATATGCATGAATAATTGAAATAGCCGCAAATAGCACAAAGCAAAATAGAACATTTAAAATCTAGTAAAATAGTCCACAATACATAAGCAGAAGGTCATGTGGTGATGGTAGAGTGGAAACACACACGCTTCGGGGAAGATGTTGAGAATGTGATCCAAATGGTGTGCATATGCTAGTATGCAGAGGTGATACAATACCTCAACAACAGCAGCCGCTTGTACGCCTCTATGCAGGGAGATGGAATCCGTCAGTGGAGAGATGACAACCACGCTGGGAGCAGATGTTGGCGCTGTTTACATGCAGGGAGGATACTGCCGTTAGACCACGCTGGCTCAGGGGCTGATGGAAAAGAAGTGCCTCCTCGCATCAAGGATCTCAAGCGGCCGGGGAAGTCCTGGAAGAGAACCGCCAAGCCGGTTCAGTGACGCGGCCGTGTCACACGGAAGCGAGGAGGGGGAGACGGAAGCCTTGTTGAGTCACACAGGGAGAGAGGAGGAGGTGTCCGGACACCGTCCCTCAAACATCAGGTGACTCCAGGAGCCAATCGGTGGGAGCGAAAAACGAGCAGTAGAAGTACTGGCGCTAGCATCACTAAATGGATTCCCCGGGTGTCAGCTCAACTACAGTGTACTACTGCAAACATATGGGGGCATCAAAGGTGATTGTGGTGAGCCGTGACTGACATGTTTCGCGTGCCAAGACGCTTTGTATAAAATTTTTAGACTATAAAGTGACATTCACTCAACCCCTGTGCGCTGTATTTTTTGTTCTTTTAAAAAAACATATATAATGTTTGCGGGTTCTTCGTAATTTTCTAGCAAAAGAATGATGATTTGTACATGTAGGAGAGAAGTGCCAGAATAGGCCCGGTATTGAGGTGTGTATAAAAGCCCTGTATTGAAGTGGTTAAGGTTTATATGTCTGTTAGACTGTCATTTATAGCATAGTAATTGGTAGTATTTTGAAGATACGAAGACTTATGCCCTGTACACATGATCGGAATTTCAGATGGGATAAAATCTGATGGAATTTTCCGTCGGAATTCCGTTCAAACTGTCTTGCATACACACTGTCAGACCAAATTCCGACCGTCCAAAACACGGTGATGTAAAACACTAGAAAAATTAAGTTCAATGCTTCCGAGCATGCGTCGACTTGATTCTGAGCATGCATGTTTTTTTCTCCGTCGGAGTCCCATACATGTTCTATTTCTAAACTCCGACGGAAAAAAGTCCGATGGGGCCCACACATGGTCGGAATATCCGATGAAAAAATTCTGTCTGACTTTTTTCATCGGAAATTCCGATCGCGTGTACAAGGCATCAGACATATTTGTGCAGTGTATACCGTGAAGAGGCAAAGGTTCTGTTTAATCATTCCCCTTTAGATCACTACAACTATTAGAAGCAATCTCTCCATGCCCACACCCACCATTCGCCACAATAAATTCTGCACAACACAGAACTTTTTCTTGTATTCCTTTAAGCTAACAGACTCCATAATATCGCCTTGGTGTCCTATCACTGGGTATTTTACAATGGTCACCATCACATTATGCTGCACTTTGAATCATTCCATGTGACTGATGCATAGTGGCCCAGTTCTAAATCCACCCCGCAGAGCAAAAACTCCTAATGGAACAGTTGAACTGTACAATGAAGATGTTGCAACTTACTTAAGAGCCATATGCTTTATTTGAAATGATGCTAATACAGCTACTTTCCATCTCTAGACTTATTCTTTGCATATGAATGCATACTTTGTATTGTGGCAACTGTGGCTCCAGAAACACCAACCTTCTGGGGAATGGGTTCACCACCTGGCCAAAGAATGACTTCTAGTTACTTTTTGATGTGTTGCTGTACATAAGGTAAAATGTATTTAACCTATCTAAAAAACATTTTTTTTTTTTTATTAAAACTCAATTAAAACATTTTGAAATATTTTTTATACCTTTTGCACATTTGTCGATCTATAATAAAAAAAATTAGAGGATGAATTTTATTAAAACATGGATAAAAGTGGCATGTGTCCTTTGAAAATACATAAAAACACATTCAGGTGTACAAAATAGTTTTATGTCGCATACACATGGTCGGAATTTCTGATGGAAAAAGTCAGATGGAAGCTTTCCATTGGATATTCCAACCGTGTTTATCCCCTATCTGACTTTTTCCGTCTGAATTTCCGATGGACTTTAGATAGAGAGCAGGTTCTATATTTTTCCGTTGGAAATTCCGACTGAGTTTTGCCCAGTCAAATGTCCGACCGTGTGTATGCGGCAATAGAGTTATTGATAGGTTAACTGATGCGTGGTATTGCTTCTAAATTTGACCTGAGCATCTTGGTCTACTAAATCCTTATGGAATTTGGGTTATATAATGGATTTGGTGATTTATTTTGGTGATATATGATGTTTTAAGTTTGTTGTATTTCAATGTATAAATAAAAGTGTATATATTTCTAAAGAGCATTTGTTTTGTTGGCACATAAAAAACTCCCTTATTCTGATATTCCAACAGAGAGACTGTAAACTTTTATCCTGTACATATATTGTTAATAAAAGCATACATTTGTGATCATTAGAAGCACTCCTTAGGACTAATAGAGACTTTTCGATCTGCTAAAAAATATTTACCAACCAATTGTATATTTTTTTTTATGATTTTATTAAAGCCTGTGTCTACAGACTTTGATAGGCAATTGCAGCATGCAGTCTTTGTAGCAAACTTTTTTGTTATTGTTGTAAATAGTATAGGTACCCAGAAAGTGATACAGTACTATGTTTTATCATGTGTGGTTTGAGTAATAAACATGGATGTTGGTACCTTTTTGATAAACAATTTTTTTATTGCACTTATTGATTAAACCTTAATAAAAGTTCCGTCTGGGAAATTTTTATTTATTTATCTAAAAATACTGTAGCTGCTGACTTTTAATATAAGGACACTTACCTGTCCAGGGAGCCCACAATGTCGGCACCCCGAAGTCAACCCGTCCCTCAGCTTTGTGGCCTTCACAGCCTATTTCCTACTGCTCATTCTGAATGGTCCCTGTTGTCTTCTGGGACCTGCGTGTCTCCCAGAAGGCAGCGTGGGGGAAGGAGGAGGGGGCCGAACATTGCGTAGTTCACCTTACAGAGTGCGCCGATCTTTCCCAGAAGGTGGGAGCAAATACTTGGATTTGACAGGTATCCACTCTCCCCTATCCCCTGAAAAGTGCCAAATGCGGCACCAGTGGGGGGGAGGAGTCCGATCCGCAGAAGTTCCATTTCTGGGTCGTACTCCACTTTAATGGAATCCTCCTTCCAGCAGACAACTTTATTATCTTTAGTAGCATGAAACCTCAGCACCAGACTCTGCTTCTCCTCCTCTGACATGTTTCCCCCTTCTAGGGGTTTGACCTTATAATGATCTAAAGCTTCAGTGGAGGAGCAAAGTCTGGTAATGAGGTGTCATGCACTTTCTCTAAGGTGTTTCAACCCTCCAGGGGCTTAACGATATATTAATACAACACTTCAGAGGAGGAGGAGCAGAGTCTGGTGGTGAGGTCTCCATGGACATATATGGAGTGAGAAGTAAAGAAAATCCTGTAGACAATGGCGCTTACTGCCCTTTGGTCATCAAAGGAAGATCTACTTGTCTATGGTTACCCTTACTCACTAGGACCATACCAGGTTAGAATATTATTTCAGTGTTACTTTTTTTTTCTCCATTCTTGTAAGAATGAATGTTCTTCTTGCAGTAGGGTAATTGGCTTTTTCACCTAGCACATATGGCGCAAGCATCAATCTCTTTTTATGGACTCCCTGTTGTGTGCTGAAGCTTATATAAATAACACCTGCAAGAGATCTCTTCCAGATACATGCAGCTTGAAGACAACCATATAGCCTTGTACCGTTCAGCTCTGTCATTACATGTAGTAGCATTGCAGCTTTAGAATGTTGTTATCATACGCTAATCGTTAAGGTCTTTGTGGCTTGTTTTCTGTGTATTTGATATGTTAAGAATGCATAACAGAGCTAGTGTGGATTAACTGTTTAGCTTTCTTATAATTTGGATCATATGCCCAGTCAATGTATTTTTCTCTAGAGCAAAATTAAACACTCGATCAAAGTAACTGTAAGTCAATCTATCACTAGAGCTGTTTTCAGATGTGTGGAAATATGTTCTTAAGCAATTACTAACTAATTATTCCTATGTTTTAAAAAACAATCCCAGGCAACAACTGAAACAAATCATGCTATCCCCAAAACAATGCAACTGTGCCAAAGTATAACATTGTGCTTAGTTCAAATTATTCAGAGTTCTCTGGCAACTATATTCCACAAAGCTTACTAAGTGGGGTTGGGAATGCCAGGTTCCTGAAATCAGTGCTGTGTCACCAATTACATTAAAAAAGCAACAATGTTCAAATACTAATGTAACTGCTTGGATCTGTAACACCACTACCACTGCAATATGCCTTTACTTAACGGTAAACTGCTTGATCTACATAAATCCCAATACGGATTGATGCAATATGTTCTCACAGCAGCAAAATAGATCATAGGAAAAGCCTGGAAGTGTCTGGCTCTCTGTATTGCCAAGACAAGATCAAGTGATGCTACATGAAAAAATTGAGGCCAAAACCTTAACCTAAACTTTACCTACCCTATTACAGACTGTCCCTAGCCTACCAGTGGCAGCTGGTGCTCAAATTTTTTGGGGGGACGCAAACAAACTGAAAAATAAAAACATCAATTGCAGCCACTGTGCCCATCAAACGCAGCCACTGTGCCCATCAAATGCTGCCACTGTGCCCATCAAACGCTGCCACTGTGCGCATCAAACGCTGACACTGTGCTATCAAATGCTGACACTGTGCCCATAAATTGCCGCTACTGTGCCCCATCAAATGCTGCCAGTGTGCTCATCAATTGCCGCTACTGTTCCCCATCAGATGCTCCCAGTGTGCCCATCAATTGCCACTACTGTGCCCCCATCAGATGCTGCCAGTGTGCCCATCAATCGCCGCTACTGTGCTCCCATCAGATGCTGCCAGTGTGCCCATCAATTGCCGCTACTGTGCCCCATCAGATGCTGTCAGTGTGCCCATCAATTGACGCTAATGTGCCCCATCAGGTGCTGCCAGTGTGCCCCATAAGATGCTGTCAGTGTGCCCCATCAGATGCCGCAAGTGTGCCCCATCAGATGTGCCCATCAAACGCTGCCCCTTAGCGCATCAAACGCTGACACTGTGCTATCAAATGCTGACACTGTGCCCATAAATTGCCGCCACTGTGCCCCATCAAATGCTGCCAGTGTGCCCATCAATTGCCGCTACTGTTCCCCATCAGATGCTCCCAGTGTGCCCATCAGTTGCCACTACTGTGCCCCCATCAGATGCTGCCAGTGTGCCCATCAATTGCCGCTACTGTGCCCCCATCAGATGCTGCCAGTGTGCCTATCAATTGCAGCTACTGTGCCCCATCAGATGCTGCCAGTGTGCCCATCAATTGACGCTAATGTGCCCCATCAGATGCCGCCAGTGTGCCCCATCAGATGCCGCAAGTGTGCCCATCAATTGCCGCTACTGTGCCCCCATCAGATGCTGCCAGTGTGCCTATCAATTGCAGCTACTGTGCCCCATCAGATGCTGCCAGTGTGCCCATCAATTGACGCTAATGTGCCCCATCAGATGCCGCCAGTGTGCCCCATCAGATGCCGCAAGTGTGCCCCATGAGATGCTGCCCGGAACTTACCTGTCTCGGAGTGGGTCAGCGGCGGTCTCCTACACAGCCTCCGTGTCTTCTTCCGCACCTCTCTTAGGTGTCCAATAACAGCGCCTGACGTTTCAGCCAATCAGGTGACAGGTAACAGACCCGGCAACCTGATTGGCTGAGAGGCGGATTAGCAAAGCGAATTCCTTCAAGTTGTCAAAATTCTGACAACTTACAAAGCCATCCACAACTCGGCCCCAAGCTACATCACTAACCTAGTCTCAAAATACCAACCTACTTGTTGCCTTCATTCCTCCCAAGACCTGCTCTCTAGTTCCCTCATCACTTCCTCCCATGATCATCTCCAGGACTTTTCCTGAGCCTCTCCTATCCTATGGAACTTCCTACCCCAATCTGTCTGACTATCTCCTACTCTGCTTTTTTTTAGACGATCCTTGAAAACCCTTCTCTTCAGAGAAGTCAATTCAGCCCCCACCCAATGACTGTAATTTTATTTTCTCCATCAGATCCCCCACAGTTATTACCTTTTATTTCACTTGACCCTCCCTCCTAGAGTGTAAGCCCTAATGAGCAGGGCTCTCTGATTCCCCATGTATTTAATTGTATTGTAACTGTACTGGCTGCCCTAATTTTGTAAAGCGCTGTGCAAACTGTTGGCGCTATATAAATCCTGTATAATAATAAAAATATGTAATAATAATTTCACACAAAAGAAGAAAGAGAACAGGATACTCCTCATACAAGTACATGGTACAGCAGGCACATATAAGGAATATTAAATGTTGAGTTTACATACTATTTAAGGTCCTCTATATATCAAGTAAGGTGGTCACCAGTGTTTTAGCCCATACAAAATGCCCATACCGTACAAGGGCTAAAGTTCCCAGTCCTCCCATGATAGTTCAGAAAACATGAACTCATCTCTCCTTTCTATTGTTTGCTTCTTTTTTTTTTACAGAGAAAAAGCATGTCTGCACCTAAACAACACAGCATTCTGCTTTCAATCCAATAATGCAAATGACAGTATTAATTTTTACTAAAATACTTATATTACATAGGGGTGGAGTTTGCACACAAGGGCAATAATGACAGTGTCTCTTTAGCCTCATCCACACGATCGGATTTCCATCAGACAAATCTGTGGATTTTTGTCCGAAGGGGGTTGGCCGTGATCTTGTTCTGCATACAGACAACAGAACTTTTTCAGCCAAAATTCACAAAGCAACGTGTTTTTCCTGCTCTTTAGCACCACCCTTTGGGGAACTTCTGATAATGTTGTCTGATGTTTAGCATTGGTTCGGAGAATGTGTGTTTGTTCTTTGGATTTTAGTCTGATGGATTTGTGTACACACGATCAGATAATCCAACAGAATACATTTGTTGTCGGACAAGTTAAGAGCATGACCATCCGACATTTGTTGTTGGAAATTTCAACAACAATTGTCCAATGGAGCATACAGACAGTCGGATTATCTGACAAAACACGTCCATCACACAATTGTTGTCGGAATATCCAATCGTGTGTATGGGCCTTAAGACAGCACAATGACTAAAAACAGCCCCTTCTAAAGCTCATACAATATTCCAACAACCTCTACTAAACTAATTTTGTAGGGAACCAACAGTTGCTTTTTAAAACATTGTTTTTGTAAGATCATTAGGCAACTTCAAAAGAAACAATCAAAAGCCTCCTGCAATGCGCAAGAAAGCTCCAAAATCACAATTACAAGAAGGAATTGTTCACAGGCTGTACCCGAGATCGCCAGCCCAGGGAAGCTTAGGTCTTTCATTGCCAGAGAAACTTCTAAACAAATCACTGGTGATTGCTGAAGTTTATATCATAATCAGGCTTTGAAAAATAATCATTCTTTTAATTCAATTGAAAACATATTTTCTCTGTTATTTTAAACTTGTATTTTCTCTTTAAGAAGGAATGAAAATAAAACATAAAAGCTACAAGTTGAAATTGTTGCAGCGCAAGAGGTGATAAAATGTGTTCGGCAATCTGCATGACATTAAGCTGCGGGTTCATGGTGGCCTTACAGTTACTGAAGATGTGAGCGGATTAACTCTTTCTGTTGCCACTAGTGCCTTAAATTCTCTTAACTGCTCTTAAAGAAAAACTATAATGGTTTAAGGTGAGGGTTTTTTTTTTATGTTTATGCCTCTAAATCACTTGTCAACATCGATAGTATGTAAACTATTGGACGGGATGATAAGGGACCAAGAACTTGCTGGTGAAAACAGTTTCATTAGTAGTAATAATCAGTATGGATTTATGAAAGGTCGTTCTTGCCAAAGCAATCTGTTAATGTTCTATGTGGAAGTGAGTTATCTATATGAGGAAGTTAGCCATCTAGATAAAGGAAGGCCTATGATGTGGCATATCTGGATTTTGCAATAGCATTCAATACAGTCCCCTATAAATGCTTAATTTACAAACTAAAGGTCCGTAGGCATGGACCATAGGGTTTGTACATAGATAGAAAGTTGGTTACAGGGGCACTTCCAATGGGTGATGATAAATAGTGTGTACTCAAGGCTCTGTCCTGGGACCAAATCAGTTTATTTTATAAATAAATGATATAGGGGTTGGTATAAATAGCTCAATCTCAGTGTTTGCTAATGATACCAAGCTAAGTAGGGCAATAACTTCACAACAGGATATAGAAGAAGAGAATAGAGATAGAGAAGATAGAGAAGACCTCAATAACATTAAGGGAAAATGTTGAAGTAATGCACTTGGGGCTTAAAATATGAACTCAAGTTACTTACTAGAGGGAGAACCTCCTGAGGAATCCAGGACGGAACAAGATCTGGGGGTCCTAGTAGATGACAGGCTCAGAAATGGTATACAATGCCAAGCAGCAGCAAGCAGGGCAAGCAGAATATTAGCATGCATTAAAAAGGGAATGTATTCAAGAGATAAAACTATAACTCTTCCACTTTATAAAATGTTGGTTTGGCCACATCTGGAGTATTCTGCCCAGTTCTGGTCACCAGTCTTCAGGAAGGATGTGCTGGAACTGGAGAGAGTGCAGAGAAGGGAAACAAAGTTAATAAGGGGACTAGAGGACCTCAGTTATGAAGAACAACGAACATTAAATGTATTCTCCCTGGAGAGGAGATATATATAAATTCTGTATCTTAATGGTGATTCTAGCATAGGGAATAAACTATTAGGAATCAGGGACAAAGAAGAGACAGAGCCACTTAATACAATTTGAGGAGAAGCGGTTTACTGTCAGGGCCGTAGGGATGTGGAACTCACTTCAACAATACGTGGTGTCAGTGGGAGGTGGTGATAGTTTAAAAAAAACACTTGGTCGTGCATCTCAATGAATACAGTATACCCACACAGGTTGAACTGGATGGACTGGTGTCTGTATTCATCCTTACCAACTATGTAACTATATACAGTATATGTCAAACACAAGGCCAGTGTGCCGAATCCAGCCTGCAATGCCATTTTATGTGGCCCTCGCACTTCTCCGGCAGCTTCAGCACCTTGTCTCTGTCCCCATCTTGTCTCAGCAGTTGGCAACAGAGGGTGGAGAACAGAACTCCTCCACCAGATCTTGCACTTCTCCATGGAGCCACGAAGAGGCTTGTCTCTGACCCCCTGGTCTCAGCAATCAGCAGACTTCAGCAGCTGACTCCAGCCCTCCTCTGGTCATCCGTCAGACCCTGCACTTTTTGCTGCCCCAGCTTCTTCCTGGCAGCAGCACAAAATAAGGGGGTGTACTGTGATGTACTGTGATGTAAGGGAGGGTCTGTTACTCTTGACTTCTGATAGTGGGCGGGGCAGGCTTTTGACATGTGATTTAAGGGGGAGTGGGATGCTCTGGAAAGACAGTCTTACAGATACAATCATCCCTTTGAGGACAACTATATGGCATATTTTACTATGCACAGAAAATATTTGCTTTACAAATGAACATGTAATGCAGGGTGGCAATGGATTTACTGAGCATTAAATAATTTTTAAGAGAGAGCACCGCAGATGAGGTATGTTTTCACGCCCTCTTCTGTGAATACAATTTCATATGCAGCTGTCTGAAAAGAGCAGGAAATGAGGGGAACAGAAGGGGAAGTGACTTATATTATGCAATAATTTATGTGTTACCTTTGGCTTAAGGCAGCTATTGTGTTCTGTAAACCACAAAAAAGGATAGGGAAGGGGAATAACATTAAGGCACTCACATTGGCCCACATCCGAAGTATTGATTCAAAAAAAGAAGATTTGTACTACACTGGGTAGCGACATGGCGGACTTTAGAGGGCAATCACAGGGACATTTATCGTTATAAAAATAAAGTTTAATTACAAAAATTTTTACATATACAAATAAATTTCATATTAATAAAAGTGTTATCAAAAGAGAACATAGATACATATTTGAGCAATAGAACGTCTCGCCGACGCGTTTCGCCTTACGGCTTCTTCTGGACGAGTTGTATGGTTTTATAACACGGAAGTATTGCTACTTGTATGTGTCTGAAAGAAAATTGTACACTTATAACATACAGATAACATAAAGACATAATCCAATAAAATATTGAGGGCCAGCATGCGATAAAACCAAATATAGTACCAATTGAGTTGGTGGTCATCCGCATCCATCACAAATCATTGGGGTAGTACCAAAAATAAGTACGTGAGCTGTTAAGACAAAGAGAAATAACCAGAAACAGAAAAGCAATATACACCTCAATGTATATATAGCTCTATATATGTGGACACTATGCGCACATGTGCGTGCATATTGTTACGCTTGAGCAAACAAAGGGGGGGCAATGGAAAACCTACCCGGGTAAAAGGAGGAAGAAAAGATCTCCTGATGGTATGGGGAGCCAACAGTAGTAGTAGGTTCTGAGAGAAAAAAGAGGGCAAGTAAGTATATCTGTGCATATACTGGGACAAAATGAAAATATATAGATAGCAGCCAGAAGGTTGTAAAGTATCAAATGTCAAAAATGGCTAAATTACCTCAAAATTAGTGTAAAAAAGGCAACAACCGGGACCAGCAAGGCAGAAGACAGGTGGGAAAGACCTGGAGGGAAAATAGATTCCGTCGCTAGGTAACCACACTGCACTGTCCACAATAAAGGGCAGATCAAAGGGTTTAGAAACCTGTGTATAAAATAACCAGAATGACCCATATGCACAGCAGATAAAAATAAATAAAAGCAAATAAACGGAGATAAGGATGGAGTTTTACCTTGCCGCCTAAGAAGTAGTATATGTCCCGGGGAGGTAGCAGCCTGTGCTCCACGCCGAAAGGACGGCTGGAGCTGGCTTTAAATAGGCCCACATCCGTGGGCGTATCGCGTCAAAAAGACGCGATGACGTCATCGTCATCGCGCCAGGAACTGCGGCGCATAAACATGGGAGAATCAGCTGAGGCTGGATGAGCTCTGACCAATGAGCGCCTCTGTATCAGCGCTGACGTATGCGGCCGTATCTACCTATTCCATCATTACTCATAGATTGGGCGTGGCTGTAGGCGGGGCGGCATCGATCATAGTCATGACTATGATCGATGCCGCCCCGCCTACAGCCACGCCCAATCTATGAGTAATGATGGAATAGGTAGATACGGCCGCATACGTCAGCGCTGATACAGAGGCGCTCATTGGTCAGAGCTCATCCAGCCTCAGCTGATTCTCCCATGTTTATGCGCCGCAGTTCCTGGCGCGATGACGATGACGTCATCGCGTCTTTTTGACGCGATACGCCCACGGATGTGGGCCTATTTAAAGCCAGCTCCAGCCGTCCTTTCGGCGTGGAGCACAGGCTGCTACCTCCCCGGGACATATACTACTTCTTAGGCGGCAAGGTAAAACTCCATCCTTATCTCCGTTTATTTGCTTTTATTTATTTTTATCTGCTGTGCATATGGGTCATTCTGGTTATTTTATACACAGGTTTCTAAACCCTTTGATCTGCCCTTTATTGTGGACAGTGCAGTGTGGTTACCTAGCGACGGAATCTATTTTCCCTCCAGGTCTTTCCCACCTGTCTTCTGCCTTGCTGGTCCCGGTTGTTGCCTTTTTTACACTAATTTTGAGGTAATTTAGCCATTTTTGACATTTGATACTTTACAACCTTCTGGCTGCTATCTATATATTTTCATTTTGTCCCAGTATATGCACAGATATACTTACTTGCCCTCTTTTTTCTCTCAGAACCTACTACTACTGTTGGCTCCCCATACCATCAGGAGATCTTTTCTTCCTCCTTTTACCCGGGTAGGTTTTCCATTGCCCCCCCTTTGTTTGCTCAAGCGTAACAATATGCACGCACATGTGCGCATAGTGTCCACATATATAGAGCTATATATACATTGAGGTGTATATTGCTTTTCTGTTTCTGGTTATTTCTCTTTGTCTTAACAGCTCACGTACTTATTTTTGGTACTACCCCAATGATTTGTGATGGATGCGGATGACCACCAACTCAATTGGTACTATATTTGGTTTTATCGCATGCTGGCCCTCAATATTTTATTGGATTATGTCTTTATGTTATCTGTATGTTATAAGTGTACAATTTTCTTTCAGACACATACAAGTAGCAATACTTCCGTGTTATAAAACCATACAACTCGTCCAGAAGAAGCCGTAAGGCGAAACGCGTCGGCGAGACGTTCTATTGCTCAAATATGTATCTATGTTCTCTTTTGATAACACTTTTATTAATATGAAATTTATTTGTATATGTAAAAAATTTTGTAATTAAACTTTATTTTTATAACGATAAATGTCCCTGTGATTGCCCTCTAAAGTCCGCCATGTCGCTACCCAGTGTAGTACAAATCTTCTTTTTTTGAATTCTGTAAACCACAGTCATGCTCAGCAAAGCAAGCATTGATAGCCTGTAAAATGTGAAAAGGAGCCTAGGAGCCCACCTGCTGGCTGAGCATAAAAATACAAATGTTTTATGTAATATTTCATATTTTAACTAATTGGGGTGGTGGAATGCCATTAAAGTTCATGTGCGTGTAAAGGCAGGCGTCACAATACTTTTGACAATATACAGTGCCTTAAAAAAGTATTCATACCCCTTGAAATTTTCTACATTTTGTCATGTTACAACCAAAAACGTAAAAGCATTTTATTGGGATTTTATGTGATAAAAGTGGCACATAATTGTGAACTGGAAGGAAAATTATAAATGTTTTTCAAAATTTGGCATGCATTTGTATTCAGCCCCCCTGGTTCCACTAGATTTTAATTTGGGGTATCAGAGTAAAATCCCAATAAAATACATATAGGTTTTTGGGTTGTAACATGACAAAATGAGGAAAATTTCAAGGGGTATGAATACTTTTTTCAAAGCACTGTAGTGTACAGTATATCTTTATTTTTACAAATCCAACTCGCTATCAAAAAATTGAAGTGTAACTAAAAGGCAAAATCTTTTTGTTTTTATTTTAGATAGAGCGGAGAAGGATCAGAATACCTTTCAGCTTCTTAATACTGTCTGTATTCCCATCTCAATTTGTCCTGTTTACTGTTACTATTGAAAGTGAAAGAAAATCCAATATGCTGTGTTGTCACCAGAACAGGAAATAGGGGAAATTTTCCAGTGGGGGGCACTAGTTCTGGTCACCCTGGTGGCAACCAGGGATTCCCTCACTTTGTACACACAAAAACGAGTACATGTGCTAGCACCAAGGGTTAGCCTGCGATACCGAGTCCACAGTTCAGCAAATTTAGCCTTGAAAAGGTTAACACATAGATCCCCACAGCCTTGCTGCACTCTAAACCAGTGGGCAACTGTAAACAACAACACAAAAGAGAGCGCGCACAGGCTCTAATGCAGTAACCTTTAATAAATGGAATAAAAACAAACACAATTTCATTCACAAACAGGAACTCTTATCAGGTACATCATCCATCTGAGACCTCTGATGATGTGCCTGATACAAGTACCTGTTTGTGAGTGCAATTGTGTTCGTTTTTATTCCATTTATTAAAGGTTACTGCAGCAGAACCTGTGCGCTCGCTCTTTTTTTGTTTTTATTTCCTATTTTTGGAAGGATTTCCTCTCAATTCTTGTTTTGCCTGGGGGACAGAAAGTGAAGAGAAGTCTCCCCAATTGCATACAAATGGTAAAAACTGACAGGGGTTATAATCCTCCTTACTCTAGCCAAAGTAAAAAAAAAGGTTTTGCCTTTAGTTCTACTTTAGATCATTTATTAGAGCAAATGTTTCAAGTGTCTCAAAACAACATGTACAGCAAGCAATTTTTATGGTTCATACCATTTATATATGGCTAAAGTATCAAATGTATTTCAGTTAAACTATCAAGTTGTATCAAAGTGTTAAAAGATATGTGTAGAGATTTAGTATTTTTAAATTCCCATTTTGCCTTTTAGTGATGCTGTAGAAAACAGCAGGCTGTAGTCAGTCTGTGTATGCGCCTTTTAATGTTCTCTAACCATGCTTTCCCAGCGGCTTGTTGTTTAACAGGCAGGGCAGTCACTCTGTGCCAGATCACGTAACTAGTACGTGATCTGAAACTTCTGGGTCTGGGATGAGCATGCGTGCCACCAGCAATCCGCTCCCACTCTGATTACACACAGAAGGAGCCCAGCGGCTGGTACTGTGGACTCAATGTTGATGGCACCCGCCAATTGTACAGTACACCCTCAGAACGACGATCTGCCTGTGTAAACAAGGCAGATTGCTGTTCTGTCAGTAGGGAAGGTATTGATCCTGTGTTCCTGCGAAGCATGTATTTCTGGCACTGAGGGCGCTTTTATCTTTTATCCAAGCAATTTACCACTGGCTTCATCAGAGGTAGAAAGTCGGTCATCCTCCTTAATCACTTCATTACTGGGCACTTAAACCCCCTTCGTGTCCAGACCAACTTTCAGCTTTCAGCGCTGACGCATTTTGAATGACAATTGCGCGGTCATACAACACTGTACCCAAATTATATTTTTATCATTTTTTACCCACAAATAGAGCTTTCTTTTGGTGGTATTTGATCATCTCTGCAATTTTTTTTTTTTTTTTGCGCTATAAACAAAAAAAGAAAATTTTGAAAAAAACACAATATTTTTAACTTTTTGTTATAATAATATCCCAATTTTTTTTAAAAAAAATATTTTTTCCTCAGTTTAGGCCGATATGTATTCTTCTACATATTTTTGTTAAAAAAAATCGCAATAAGCGTATTTGCTTGGTTTGTGCAAAAGTTATAGCACCTACAAAATAGGGGATATATTTATGATTTATTTTTTATTTTTTTATTTTTTACTAGTAATGGCGGTGATCTGCAATTTTTTTTTTTTGTCAGGCCTGCGATATTGCGACGGACATAGCGGACACTTTTGACACAAATTTGGGACCATTCACATTTATACAGCAATCAGTGCTATAAAAATGCACTAATTACTGTATTAATGTGACTGGCAGGAAAGGGGTTAACCACTGGGGGTGAGGAAGGGGTTAAATGTATTACCTGGGTGTGTTCTAACTGTGTGGGGGGAGGGGACTGACTGGGGGAGGTGACCGATGCTGTGTCCCTATGTACAAGAGACACAGATCGGTCTCCTCTCTCCCTGACAGGACGTGGAGCTCTGTGTTTACACACAGAGCTCCACGTCCCTGCTGTCACCGCCGATCGCGTGTACCCGGCGGACATCGCGGCCGCCAGGTACGCGCATCGGCTTCCCAGCGATGTGCCGGTAATGCACAGAAAAAGACGTCAAAAAACTCCACTCTGCACTTGAGAGCCGTGCTGTAGACGTCTCTTGTCTATAGCGAGGATCTCAAGTGGTTAAGAAGCCTAAGCCGGTTTTGAGTGTCTCTTGGGTCCAGTCATTCATTCTGGCAATTAAGCAGGCCTGGAATGGGATGACCCAGATGACTGCCTTCAAAGTCAGAACATACTTCACGTTGTCATGGCACAGCCTTCTGTACTCCCCAATAAATGGAAAGGTGAAGAGGTTGAATCAAGAGGAGTTGCAGTAGTGATATGAAGTTTTACATAATTAATCAGCAGCAAAATTATACACTATCCCAGATGGAAATGCAGATTCTTTGGTAAAAAGAATGGCATTGCAACGTGCTGACGCACTTAACATGTGCTCCAATAATACACACTTTATAGCACTGCACCCTACTGCAATGGTATGAACACTAACATCACCCATTTTGTCAGGGGTGTTATTATTCCCAGGGAAGGTTCAGTTTCTGTTGGCTGTATCCTCAAATCTAGAGGTCACCATTACCCATGAATTGGTGAAAAGGCAAATTTTTAGTGCTTTTGGCAAGCTTAAAGTGGAAGTAAACCCTCCTATTGTTTTCAGCCAAGGAAGCTGCCATCTTGGCCTCGGTTTAATCTGCAACTGCCACAATGCTGCACTTGTGATCAGTTATGAAACCAGCCATTGGATGGTTTGGCAGTTTGGTTGAGAGTACAAGCAAATGTGACATCTAGCATTTCCGGCATGCCGGGAATGTTAACTGTTTTTTTAAACTATCAAATAGATGGGTTTACTTCCGCTTTAAGTGCTTGGCGAATTTTTGTGGATGAAGTAGCATTTGTAGTTATCAATGTTCTCCTAAGGCAGTGCTGCATTCAGTGACAATGAAGAGGCCTATAAAGCCCAGTCCTTGGTCAATAAACCCAACCCCAGACAGGGTGGTCGTAAGTACCTGTATCTGACCATCTGACCAGAAGTTGTAACTATTCCAAGAGACTCACAACTGCTCAACCTTGGGTGTCCTCGGTTTGCTGTGCAGATGGATGGTGCTCGCAGTTGGCTCTTGATTGCGGTATAACAGTGTTTAAGTTTCATAGATCGGTACACATCCTTGGAATATCGAAAACTCATTATTGGTCATGATTTAAAGTCACACGTACATCCCAACGCTAAGCACTACTCCAAGAGTAATCAGTGGTTTATCTGGCTTAACTCTACATTCCAGGAGTCAAGATGCTTTTGCCAGAATGGAAAACTTTAAGAGCAAATGGAAGGGTGTGCAAGGGCACCTTTTTGAAGAATGCACAGCCATGGTTCTTTTCAATCCCTTTATTCCCTACAGGAGTCTTATTGACGAGAGACCCCCTAGGCTAGTGTGGTGGGGGCCAGGGTGGCCGATTGCGTGCACAGATGGTAAAGCCCATTTTTTGGGAATCCATGGGTGTCTTCTATGGTAAAATATGGTAAAATTATGTTACTTTTGGTGCTTCAGACATGGAGGTCCTAATCTCTGTGTAGCCATTCTGAGAAAAGAGGAGTGCTTCAAATCCTTCATTAATTGGATGGCATTTTACTGTTGGCTCAGAGTCCAGATGATCTACTAGTTCAACAATTCTCATGGCCAGCCTAAGATGTTTTGGCTGAATAGGAGGTGTAAAGACAGTTGAATCAAACCTGATTAGTCATTGTTACAGAGGTTCAATGCAAGCGAGTACTTTTCTCCCTCTTTGAATGGGCCAAGCAGTTGTCAGGTTCCCAATGCAGGAGTTTCCTGCAAACAATGATGTCTTGCATCCCTTTGCTACCCTGGGCACACTAAATTATCTGGAATTATTTCCTTTTTGCAACACAGAAGACAGCACTTGATCTGCTTCAAAGTGCCTCTCCTCAGATGAGCAGGAGCCTCTGGTAAAGGGTATGTGAGGGGACTCTCATTTGATCCGGTCCAGTAGGTTCATTAACCTGGACTATTATCACCACTGATGCAAGTGCTTGGTTCCCAATGAATGGGTCTTTAATCAGAAGATCTTGCCCATATCACTCAAGTATGGGGCCTTCCTCAACTGAGTCTGTTTGCATCACAATCCATTCACAAGGTGCCTCTCTATTTCAGGCATTTCAGAATTCAGCAGGGAAAATGGACTTGTGAGCTGCCAGGGGAACACTTCAGGAGGTCGGTCCTGATATTTTGCCCTGAGGAGGAATAAAGTGGCCATTCCATCCTTTCAGGCAGAGACAATACCTAACATATACTAGATGTAACAAGTGTCTAAAATACCTACCTTCAAGCAACTTCCTAATTAAAATCCTCCGAAAGGCTGTTTGTGTTTCCATCAGACAAATTCTGGAGGAGGAAGCTACAGCAAAACCGTGTCATTGTGGAGAGTCACAGTCATTCAGAAAATTTACAGTGCAGCCCAGAAAGAGCCTCTAGAAGTAATAGATTTTTATGTCTTTAAGTCGGCAGCACATTCAAAATGCCTATGGAGACATATGCAAAGCAGCAGGTTGGTTGGCACAGTACACCTGCCTCAGGTGCTACAGGAAAGATCCAGGGGCTCGTACATCAATGGACTTTGACAGAATGATAATCCAGGCTTCCATGTCCATTATAATAAAGTTTGAGTATACATTTTAGCCCTCCCTGTTTAGCTCGTTATTTATCATATATACACAATGTTGGTGCTAGGAAAATGGACAATTGTATCAAATACTTACCGTAATTTTCCTTTCCTGACACCAATCCATGGCAGCATACAAACCCTCCCTTTTTAGATCGTGTTATTTTTACAGAGAATGGGGGAGGTTGCTCTATCTTTCCTTTTATAGATTTAAACAGGTCCTGTGGGTGGATATGTAGCCGAGCTTTATCATGTGTATGCGGCCATGGATTGGCGTCAGGAAAGGAAAATTATGGTAAGTATTTGATCCCATTTTTAATTTTAGTGTGCTACAATAATCAAAGGGTTGAGACTCGTGTATTCATTTTTTTCAACAGCACTGCAAATTGGTTGGTTATACTCGCTAAAACAAATGCAGATTGTATAATATAGGTTACATGGCAGTTTATAATGTCAGTGTCTCTTTATGGTAAAAAGAAAAACAAATGTTCTTTTTGTAGGTATATGAAATACGTATGTTTAAGAAGTTAGCTATTGTTGCATTCCTTATAATACAAGATGCTAGAATGTTTTTGGACCTAGTAATAGAAAATAAATCACATAAGCAGTTTAAATTATTTTCACACAGAACTAATAACACAGCTGACAACCAGAATGGAAACCACACACCTCTCATCTGTTTTAATGCCGATTGCATCCATGTCTACTCTAGAAAACAAGTGGACAGAATCATTCGACACCTTCATGCTCATCAAAGCAAAGCCAGACAACAATTGCAGCCATTCATACTGGTTGTTGATGCTGATTTTCCAGTTCAGCGATATGCAGATGAATCTAATTTATTATATCAACCAGTGAGCATTTCTAAAGAGTTCAAATCAACATATTCTTGTGGTACACAGACATTCTGGACATCTCTGTGGTTTAAAACATGGATTTATATTTTTTGAATGTATTAGTTTACAATTTGTGATGATAGGAATAAAGATAAACTGCTAGTCCAGGATGACCAATAAATTCAATCCATGGCCCATTTGTTAATCATGCATTTTTTTGGAAAAGCTCTTGTTAGTCTGGGTTCACACCTATGCGAATTGGATGTGGATTTTTTCCGCATCCAATTTGCATGACAGGTTCACATATCTCCGTTGCCGCGGAGCTGCTTGCACAGGAACGCTGTGCATCTTTGGCTCCATTTCAGGGCTGAATTAAAAGGCAAAGATTCAGCCCTGATTCATCCCTGAAACGGAGAACAGGAACGAACTGGGCCTACTGACCTTCTCTTGCATCTTTCAGCCACTCCAGCATCGGCCGCAAGTTGGCTGCTGCTCCAGACTGGCTTCCTGATAGTGATAATGGTAAACCATCCTGGCATAATGTGAGTTTACATTGTCACTTACAGTGCAGGAGTCCCAATGTAAAGGCTATTTCACACGGGCCAGTTTTTTAGGCGGACCTGAACGGGCGCTCCGTGCTCCTCTATGGAGTCACGGATGTCAGCGGTGACATGCCTGCTGACATCCAACCCGCTCCGATCCGCCAAAGTGTGACGGAGGAAAAACCTACTTTTCTATCCGTCTGGCGGATCGGGTGAACACGGACAGATGGTCCGTGTTCATCCGATCCCCCCATAGGGGAGAGCGGAGAAATACCACAGTGTGAATGATAGAGCTAGGAGTGTAACTCTACGCCAGGGGTATACACGTATAGATTAGTTTGTTCAACCTGCAGACTGAATGAAAGTATTCTAACAGATTCCCTCATCCATGGTATATAGTGTGGATGGAGGAATCTCCTACTAGGGCTAGTGTATTCTGAGAGCCACAGCCGGTGCCTGTCAGAGTATCCAAACAGAAGCTATTTGGTCAATAAATGTTTGGTTGATTCCTTTTATTTATAATTGTATTTTTTTAATCAAAGGATTTTGGGCAGGAGGTGGCCAACAGGGCCACCTATGTACTGATTATTGCAAGGTCCTCAGAACTGCCGAAATTCATATAATGTGTACCCAACTTAGATATGCAGTTGCATATGGAACAATTACAACGTACGTACATGAGAAAGACAAGCACCATGAAGAATTTGTAGGTGTTGCTTCCAATGAGTGAGCCTATAGCAAAGTTACAAAAATGTAACAATTTCTCCATGTTTTTTTAGCAGCAAAATATTTAAAAAATATATATTTATTTAAAATCTTTTATTGTAACAAAAAGTAGATTCAAATTTACAATGAGTTTAAAATATGAGCTTTGGTTGATGACATATAAATAACAACACTGACCATCATTCCTGTAAAAAATTGCACCGTGGAGGCAGTTGTTTACAATACATTACAACATTGCTATCCACAATGTGTTTCGACCCCTACAGTCACAGTCTTCTTCAGGGGGATTTTTATTCTAAAAAGATGTATCAAGAAGATTTCTTATTTAGAAAAACATTAAACATTTTATTTTATACAGAACATGTCTCCATGTGTATGGTGATATATTTACCATTCAGAAGATGGAAAGGTGAGAAAATATATCCTAAGACCAGAGTTATTAAAAAAAGATTTAATTCAATGATCCCGAAATCTTTGTATGTTTCCTCCACCTTCCCTGGGCGAGCCCCAGCTCCAAAGGGCTTGCAAGGAGCCACACTCTCGGATCTTGAAAGGGAGAAGGGAGGCGAGGCACCTGGGATGTGTTATTCAAAAATCTCAGTAAATATGCAACATGCAGTTGGTAAATATACAGTACTGTTTAGCAACACCAAACAGGACAGTACCTAGTTAATTACTGAACATTTATTAGTTTATGTTGTTTGCTTATTTGATCATTTGTCTATTTATTTGTTAATTTATTTATTCATTTGTTTATTTATTTATTAGAATACCTTATGTCGCCTTTATTATAAATTTAAAATAATATATATTTTTAATTAATTAAATATGCTGTATTGTTTCCAAAAGCATAACAATGAATTATATCAAGTGAAATAAGGACTCAATAAGGAAATCAATTAAAGAGTCAATCAAGTAAGCAATCAAAATTTAAGTGAATGTGGAATAAGGTATAGTGTAAGGTTCAATGGTAAAAAAAATTGATTGATTCTGTGGGCAAAAACCCAATTCGATATTGTGAGTTAGTAGTGCAGCAGAGCCAATATGTCAAAAGTCAAAAGCAAAGGGAAAACTACCAAAATATGCCAACACAAAAACAAAAATACAACAAACAAAAAACACAAAAAACATAGTTTACCTTTGCTACTGAAAAAAACTTGTTTGGTGACCAACGATTGAAGTGTATAATGCCAAGCAGACAAGAATATGTGACACTTGCCAATACACATAGTATTTGAAATAAAGCCATATCTGCGTTTAATTGAGATATAAATTGAGATATAAATTAGATTGTGGTAAAAAAAAAAACACCAAGCTGGTAAATGCTATGAATAAATAAAATTGAATATTAAGTGTAATGTAAATGACAGCCAGTCTGGTGTGTCCAATAGCAGTACTTACTTAAAAGGCCAATCCTTTTTATATATGTCAACAGCTCTCCCGGGATCACCTCAAGATCCACGGAAGGCCGTACGTTAAAATAGTATCCAAACCTATACCTATTGGTCGCAGGTATTTTCCTCCTCCCCCTCCTTTCCTCATCCCTGCCCCCATGATTGTGGCCTCGGCGTGGCCCCCTCAGCATTTCGGAAGGCCTAGGCCCCGGCAACCGCCGTCACAATAGCGTGACGTGATGAAATCACATGCAGTCGCGGTCACACCGTGCCTGCGCGCAACGTCATTGACCATCCGGTGGTGATCATGGGATTGTGATTGCTCCCTCCAGTGGTCAAGGTGATTACTGACACAACTGTGGGAACATGGAAGAATTGTGAATTGCCACGTCTCCCCACCATGCCAGGAAGCCAAATGGAAAACAGCACCCACCTCAAAAGATGGAGAGGGAAACACCACGGTCAATGCAGGAATACTCACTGAAAAAAAGAATTAATCATTTATTATATGGTACACAACATACAAAAATAAAGTAAAATAATGTTTATCTTATTTTATAAGAGTCCTATATTAGTTTGTTGCAATATTCTTTCTTTAAACAGCTGTGGGTATGTTGCATTTTCTAGTAGTTCTTAATTTTGCAAAAAGATGGGAAAGAGGATTTTATTTGTTTGAACCCAGGGATTATCTCTCATGGATTTAAATTGTATCAATCTAAGTCAAAACATGATACCTTTTAAATTTAGCTTGGTTTTCCTGATGCAAATCCTTTTAAGAAAGGGGCATAGGAGTTGGACTCATTCAGGCCTGGAAAAGTCGTGGCCTCATATTTAAACATCAACGCAAAGTTGGCTAAGTGGCACTGGCTAAGTGGCATCCTCATATGTATGAGGGTATTTTAGCGGTGGAAGAACTGCTCGGAACGAAGCATTAGGGGATTTGCCCCCTCCCTCCTCCTAAGCCAGTACAAATAATATACGATGGGCTGGTGGCTCTGAGTGGAAATATTTTTTTTTAATTCAAACCTCATCAGAGTGGGCCCTGCAGTCAGAGACAGATTATGGACGCTAATGGGTGCTATATAGATATCTGCATCTGGGACTACAGCGCCTGACTTCCATTGTGGCTCTGAGATATTATGTGACAGAATGTACTGACCTGAAATTAAAAATGCAAAATGCATTGTTCTCATTTGTATGGAAGCTTAATGATAAGGATTATTTCTGATAATGAAATGGTGTTTATGAAGTATTTTTTTACATTCTTATGATTCTACATTTTTATGATTTACAGAAAGCAGCAGTCATCTTGTTCAGCTCATCAAGGACTTTCTTCTAGAGGCGTAACTAGAACCTTCAGGGCCCGGAAGCAAGAAATCGTGAAGGGCCCCACTAACTTCACCTCTTCCATCCAAGTACAGCGCTTTTCCAGTTCTGGGAGTGCATCCATGGACATCCTCCCAGAACCCTGCCTCCCACGTGCCCTCTGGGGCACACATCCAGTGGTCTTTTGCCATGTGATCAGCTGATCACATGTAAACAGACTTGCCAGTTATCGTCAGTCCTTTCCTCCCACCCTGTGTCTGTGTGACAGTACGTTGTTTACACTAATTATTATTGCAGCCCCATCAATGCCGCCTATCAGTGCCGCCTATCAGTACCACCTATTAGTGCCCATCAGTGCTGCCTATCAGTACCACCTATCAATGCCCATCAATGCTGCCTATCATTGCCCATCAGTGCAGCCTATCAGTGCTGCCCATCAGTTCCACCTATTAGCAGTCATCAATGCCCATCAGGGCCACATATCAGTGCTCATCAATGCCACTTATCAGTGCCCATCAGTGCCGCCTATCAGTGCCCATCAGTGCTGCCTATCAGTGCCACCTAGCAGTGCTCATCAATGCTGCTTATAAGTGCCCATTAGTGCCAACTGTCAGTGCCAGCTATATTGCAGCCTATCAGTGCCCATCAGTGTAGTTGATCAGTGCTGTCCATCAGCGCCACCTATCAGTGTTCATCAATGCTGCCTATCAGTGCAGCCTATCAGTGATGCTAATTAGTGCCCATCAGTTCAGTCTATCAGTGCAGCCTATAAGTGCCACCTATCAGTGTTCATCAATGCCGCCTATCAATGCTGCCCATCAGTGCCTGCTCAGCAGGACTCAGAGTCCTGCAGGGCCCCCGACAGTGGTGGAACCCCAGGGCCCAATCACAAATGCAACCTTTGCAACCCTGGTAGTTCCACCACTACTTATTAACAATTCATCCCTTACAATCTCATCATTTAGCATATACATTGAAAAAAGAAATGTGTTGCAGTAAACTAGGTTCTTTAAAACAACACATAGCTTTTATCATGGCCACGAATCACCATGGAAAAGTAAAACAGTTTATTCAGAGCACACAGGTGATCCCGTTAGCCTCTCAGGCCTAAAGTACCAAGTCATACCCTGAATATCCTGCCTGATGTCATAAAGGGGCTGTGTTATTTATTTGACTTCTCTGTTGCCACACAACTGTGTAATGCCTGAACTGTTCTTATTTTGCTTTGGTCCACAGAATTATTGCAAATTATAGTGGCATAATTGTACAATCAGTGATTATTTCTAATGCCTCTGGGTGTGCATGGTTCTGCAAACTCCATGGGCTAGATTCAGGTACCTGCGCTTGTTCTTACGGCGGTGCAGCGTATCGTATTTTTGCTACGCCGCCGTAACTTACAGGAGCAAGTGCAGTATTCACAAAGCACTTGCTCCGTAAGTTGTGGTGGCATAGCGTAAATGGGGCCGGCGTAAGCCCGCGTAATTCAGATGTGGAAGGGGGGCGTGTTTTATGCTAATGTGTGATGACCTGACGTGATTGACGTGTTTTACGAACGGCGCATGCGCCGTCCGTGTACATATCCCAGTGTGCATTGCTCCCAAGTATGCCGCAATGACGTATTGGTTTCGACGTGAACGTAAATTACGTCCAGTCCTATTCGCGAACGACTTACGCAAACAACGTAAAAAATTCAAATTTTGAAGCGGGAACGACGTCCATACTTAACATTGGCTGCGCCACCTAATAGCAGGAGCAACGTTACGCCGAAAAAGCCTTAAGTAAAAAACTACCGCCGGGCGCACGTACGTTTGTGAATCGACGTAACTAGGTAATTTGCATTCTCTACGCCGAAAACAACGGAAGCGCCCCTAGCGGCCTGTGTAAAAATACACACAATTATACGCCGCCGCATTCAAGTTACGTCGGCGGAGGAAGCCTATTTTTTAGATGTATCTGCCTTGGAGAATTGGCGTAACGCAGATTTGAAATTACGGCGGCGTATCTGGAGATACGCTGCCGTAAATGCTTGCTGAATCTAGCCCCATGATTGTATTTCCATTGGAGCCTTTAGGCACACAACCTTGGCACTTTAAGTGTCACCCCTCTGCTAGAATCAGATCACATCTTTTATGCAACACAATTACCAGTATTTGTTTTCCTAGTTTTTACCTGACTTAGAAAATTGTGACAATTGTGACAATGTGTAAATGGTCTAATATGAGATAACTATTGAAACTGATGATGAAAAAAATGTGTGTGGCCAATAGCTATACACTGATTGCTGCCTCTTCGAATCTGCCTCCTTTAGACCCATGCCTACTGAGCCTAATGGTAATCTAGCAAGCCTACTCCTAAAATATAAATAAGTCATACAAAATGAAACACTATTCTAAAGGCTATTGTGTTTTCTGTAAGATGACATCAAACCATCACCACCACCACTTATTTATGGTTATTCAGTGGACATAATAAAATAGTCCTTGATATTAAAATATCAAATATACAAACAGAATTCATAAATCCATCTCTTAATGTTACATATAAATGTCATGTGTCATAGGTCAGACAGTAAAATACATTATGCACTAACTAACCATGTGGCAAAATAAATTGAAAATGTTCACAGCATAAGGATGATTAATGATGTAAACTGCTGAACCATAGTGGCAAAGTTCGACAAGCCGGTGTTTGAAATTCTTCATCTCTCATTTCCTTCTTTTCATAGAAAATCAATTGATCTTCTCGCTGGGGATTCATGTTCAACATCAGCTTAGCAAAGGCCTCTCATTAGAAAGTCTCAGTTCATTTACAAATGGATGTCATAGATTTGACATGGGGAACCAAAACCAGTCTGTAACTAGGACATGAGAGTGAGGGAGTATATGGACCTTGAAATTAAGGATGCACTCTCCCAAGTTCAGAATGAACCATTTTAAGTCAGTTCAAAACCAATTTAAATAAAGATCAACTGAGACATATATGTGTATATACAGTATACGCACTATGGGCCGGATTCAGATACATCGGCGCATCTTTCTGCCGGCGTAGCACATCTCATATGCGCTACGCCGACGTAACACAGAGAGGCAAGCACTGTATTCACAAAGCACTTGCTCCCAACGTTGCGCCGGCGTAACGTAAATTCCTAGGCATACGCTGGCGTGATACATTTAAATGAACCGTGACCCCATGCAAATGATGGGCCGAACAAACGGCGCATGCGCCGTCCCGTGGACGCTTCCCAGTGCGCATGCTCAGAATCACTTCGGAAAGAACGCCTAAGATACGTTGAATCACTGAACGTAACCTACGCCCAGCCCTATTCACGTAGTACTACGTAAACGACGTAAAATACGACGGCTGTCCTGTGGTCCATACCTTTGCATGGGTTGCGCCTCCTATATGTGGAATTACTTTACGCCGGACGTACGCCTTACGTAAACGACGTATATTACTGCGACGGGTGAAAGTACGTTTGTGAATCGGTGTATTTCTGCCATTTGCATATTCGACGCGTAAATCAATGGGAGCGCCCCTTGCGGCCAGCGTAAATATGCGCCCAAGATACGCCGGCGTAGGAAAGTTACATCGGTCGGAGGAAGCCTATTTTCTAGTTCTATGGGTACGGCTCATAGATACGACGGCGCACATTTACACTTACGCAGCGTATCTCGAGATACGTCGACGTAAGTGCTATGTGAATCCGTGCTTATATTGTCAAAAGTATTGGGATGCCTGCCTTTACATACACATGAACTTTAATGACATCCCAGTCTTCGTTCGTAGGGTTTAATATTGAGTTGCCCCAACCTTTGCAGCTATAACAGCTTCAACTCTTCTGGGAAGGCTGTCCACAAGGTTTAGGAGTGTGTCTATGGGATTGTTTGACCATTCTTCCAGAAGCATATTTGTGAGGTCAGGCACTGATGTTGGACATGGAGGCCTGGCACACAATCTCCGCTCTCATTCATCCCAAAGGTGTTCTATCGGATTGAGGTCAGGACTCTATGCAGACCAGTCAAGTTCCTCTACCCCGAACTCGCTCATCCATGTCTTTATGGACCTTGCTTTGTGCACTGGTGCGCAGTCATGTTGGAACAGGAAGGGACCATCCCCAAACTGTTCCCACAACGTTGAAAGCATTAAATTGTCCAAAATGTGTTGGTATGCTGACGCCCTCAAAAGTTCCCTTCACTGGAAATCAGGGGCTAAGCTCAAACCCTGAAAAACAACCCCACGCCATAATACCCCCTCCACCAAATGATTTGGACCAGTGCACAAAGCCAGGTTCATAAAGACATGGATGAGCGAGTTTGGGGTGGAGGAATTTGGCTGGCCTGCACTCAACCTGAGTCCTGACCTCAACCCGTTTGAGATAAATTGTGTAGACTGTGAGTCAGACCTTCTCTTCCAACATCAGTGCCTGACCTCACAAATGCTCTTCTGGAAGAATGGTCAAACATTCCCATAGACACACTTCTAAACCGTATGGACAGCCTACCCAGAAGAGTTGAAGCTGTTGTAGCTGCAAAAGGTGGGACAGCTGAATATTGAATCCTACATCATTCTTTGGGGATGCTTTTCTGCAAAGGGGACAGGATGACTGCACCGTATTGAGGGGAGGATCATCGTGAGATCTTGGCCAACAACCTCTTTCCCTCAGTAAGAGCATTGAAGATGGGTCGTGGCTGGATCTTCCAGTATGACAAAGAAACACACAGCCAGGGCAACTAAGAAGTGGCTCCGTAAGAAGCATCTCAAGGTCCTGAAGTGGCCTAGCCAGTCTGCAGACCAGAACCCAATATAAAATCTTTGGAGGGAGCTGAAAGTCTGTATTGCCCAGTGACAGCCTCGAAACCTGAAGGATCTAGAGAAGCTTTGTATGGAGGAGTGTGCCAAAATCCCTGCGGCAGTGTGTGCAAACCTGGTCAAGAACTACAGGAAACATATGATCTCTGTAATTGCAAACAAAGGTTTCTGTACCAAAGATTAAGTTCTGCATTTCAGATGTATCAAATAATTATGTCATGCAATAAAATGCAAATTAATTACTTAAAAATAATACAATGTGATTTTCTGGATTTTTGTTTTAGATTTCGTCTCTCACAGTTGAAGAGTACCTATAATAAAAAGACAGACCTCTACATGCTTTGTCAGTAGGAAAACCTGCAAAATCGGTAGAGTATCAAACACTTGTTGCACTCCAAAAAATGTGCTCTTTATTAATGGAAAAATGCACAGCATACATTCAGCAAACAAAAGGGAAAATAGCTGACGTGTTTCGCATTGCCTTTCAATGCTTAATCATAGCTATGATTAAGCATTGAAAGGCAATGCGAAACGCGTCAGGTATTTTCCCTTTTGTTTGCTGAATGCATGCTGTGCATTTTTCCATTAATAAAGAGCACATTTTTTGGAGTGCGGCTGTCCATCCGTTTCTCTATTCGCATGTCCTGTGCATTGCCAGCACCCACTTGGTTCCTGATCAGACAGTGATTGCCTGGAGGTGCTCACCTGGAGCGGCGGCTTTCTCACCTATCAAACACTTGTTCTCCCCACTATATATATATTTATATATATTTATATATATATATATATATATATATATATATATATATATATAGTGCCTTGCGAAAGTATTCGCCCCCCTTGAACTTTGCGACCTGTTGCCACATTTCAGGCTTCAAACATAAAGATATAAAACTGTAATTTTTTTTGAAGAATCAACAACAAGTGGGACACAATCATGAAGTGGAAAGAAATGTATTGGATATTTCAAACTTTTTTAACAAATAAAAAACTGAAAAATTGGGCATGCAAAATTATTCAGCCCCTTTACTTTCAGTGCAGCAAACTCTCTCCAGAAGTTCAGTGAGGATCTCTGAATGATCCAATGTTGACCTAAATGACTAATGATGATAAATAGAATCCTCCTGTGTGTAATCAAGTCTCCGTATAAATGCACCTGCACTGTGATAGTCTCAGAGGTCTGTTTAAAGCGCAGAGAGCATCATGAAGAACAAGGAACACACCAGGCAGGTCCAGAGATACTGTTGTGGAGAAGTTTAAAGCCGGATTTGGATACAAAAAGATTTCCCAAGCATTAAACATCCCAAGGAGCACTGTGCAAGCGATAATATTGAAATGGAAGGAGTATCAGACCACTGCAAATCTACGAAGACCTGGTCGTCCCTCTAAACTTTCAGCTCATACAAGGAGAAGACTGATCAGAGATGCAGCCAAGAGGCCCATGATCACTCTGGATGAACTGCAGAGATCTACAGCTGAGGTGGGAGACTCTGTCCATAGGACAACAATCAGTTGTATACTGCACAAATCTGGCCTTTATGGAAAAGTGGCAAGAAGAAAGCCATTTCTTAAAGATATCCATAAAAAGTGTCGTTTAAAGTTTGCCACAAGCCACCTGGGAGACACACCAAACATGTGGAAGAAGGTGCTCTGGTCAGATGAAACCAAAATCAAACTTTTTGGCAACAATGCAAAACGTTATGTTTGCCGTAAAAGCAACACAGCTCATCACCCGGAACACACCATCCCCACTGTCAAACATGGTGGTGGCAGCATCATGGTTTGGGCCTGCTTTTCTTCAGCAGGGACAGGGAAGATGGATACAATTGATGGGAAGATGGATGGAGCCAAATACAGGACCATTCTGGAAGAAAACCTGATGGAGTCTGCAAAACACCTGAGACTGGGACGGAGATTTGTCTTCCAACAAGACAATGATCCAAAACATAAAGCAAAATCTACAATGGAATGGAATGGAATGGTTCACAAATAAACATATCCAGGTGTTAGAATGGCCAAGTCAAAGTCCTGACCTGAATCCAATCGAGAATCTGTGGAAAGAACTGAAAACTGCTGTTCACAAACGCTCTCCATCCAACCTCAGTGATTTTGCAGGGAGGAATGGGCAAAAATTTCAGTCTCTCGATGTGCAAAACTGATAGAGACATACCCCAAGCGACTTACAGCTGTAATTGCAGCAAAAGGTGGCGCTACAAAGTATTAACTTAAGGGGGCGGAATAATTATGCACGCCCAATTTTTCAGTTTTTTTGTTTTTTTTTAAAGTTTGAAATATCCAATAAATTTCGTTCCACTTCATGCTTGTGTCCCACTTGTTATTGATTCTTCAAAAAAAAATCTGTTTTATATCTTTATGTTTGAAGCCTGAAATGTGGCAAAAGGTCGCAAAGTTCAAGGGGGCCGAATACTTTACCGTTTATATATTGTAAATATATATTTAATAATTATATGCTGGTACGCAGGAAATATTGTTATTCTTTTAAAAAATCCTCTCTGGGTTTACTCCTAAATTTTTAGTCTAACCCTTAAAATAAACTCTATGATGGCCTAGTGATGGAAGGATGCTGGTGGGTTTAACATCCAATAGCTTCTTCAGCTGACCCTACACTAGTAAAATGTAATTCACAATTTTTTGCTTTAAAGAAGAATTCCAGGTAAGGATATTTTGTACATGGTTACATTAGTCCTGCAAGAGATGGATGAGGTGATGCAATGATACCACACTCTCTACCTTATCCAATCAGAGAATGCTTTGTGTTCAATTACAAAATGCTAAGTATTCCCTGAATGGTGTCCGTGCTGAGCAGCTAACCTCCTGTGTTCAGAATGCAGCAGGCTGCCCTCTCAGCATGGGACCCGGAAGCCAGTAAAGATCAGTGGAGGAGCGGTGTCTACTTCAGTGATTTTCAGGTACCAGGTGCGCCGGCCAAGTATGGTTTAACCATAGTTACATTGATCAATGCTAGACCAATATTGCTATGCATAAAATATCCATACCTGGAATTCCTCTCTAAAAACGTTTGTTCAAATTTCTTTATGTTAGTGGGTTCAAAGTAACTTTTGGTTTTGACCATAGTGCAAAAAAGTCAAAGGAGCAGGATACATTTTCCGAAACAAACACATTTCTAAAAGTACATGTGATTTGCATTTAAAGTCCCTTCATTCCAAATTGAATGGTACAAGAAAATAAAATTTTGAAGTCGTTTAGAAAGACATTATGAAAGTTCATCCAAAAATCTTCCAGTGTATGGCCAGTTTTACATGTGTTGGTGACTCTAGCTCAGGGCTCAAGTCCTGCAGGAATGTGTGGGAACGGAGTTCCTGCACTTTTGTTCACAGCAGGAACGCAGTTCCCTTTGCAGGACTAGAGCAGCCAAGAGCAGCCGAGCCGCCCGAGCCAATCCTTCACTAAGCGGCAATGCCCAGCTCGAGTCACTGTCACGGGCAGGCGAACCTTAGTAATCCTTTATTTTACTGGCCGCTTCCTGTATATGGATTCATCGGGTAGTGTGCGGGTATTCCGTCACTTCCTCGATGCCGCAATGTCTCCTGGGAGCTTTTGTCATTGTTCCGAGGAGACATTGGATAACTCGTGGCAGACCTCCGTAATATCTCCTGGGAACAATGACAAAAGTTCCCAGGAGACATTGCGGCATTGAGGAAGTGACGGAATACTCCCCGATGAATCCATATACAGGAAGCGGCCAGTAACATGGATTACTAAGGTACAGTGGATCGAAAAAAAAAAACGAGCGTATCATTTTTTTTTTTTTTGGTGGGGGAGTGGATTTTGGGTGGGAGTTCCCACACTTTTTTCCCCAGGACTTGACCCCTGCTCTAGCTGTGAGATCTCCCTACCAATATAATGTAAAAAAAAAATATTGTAAAAAAAGAAATAGAGAAGGATGTCTTTTTTTTTAACTATCGTCATAGAAACACAGTGTGTTACCTCAGGTGGCTTTATTGGTTTAAAGAAAATCTGTCATGGGAGAAGTATTGGGACGGCCATTGCTGATTTCCTTCTACAAATGGGTAGTAGGCTGTCTGTTATGCTTACCCTCTGGATGCAGCAAGGTCTAATTCACTCACCTGGAACAAGTATGCAGATCAGGAGTGTCAGAGAAAAGTCAGCAGACCATATCTTCATGCTTGTTTCAAGTCAAAAGTATGGAAATAAGACTCTTGTCAAAAAAACAACTAGCATTTTCAAAAAGAGAGGTCATGTTTTCCCTCAAGACCAGGTTCTTTATGCTCAAATGGCCAGATTCCATGGGATGTATTACAAGGCCGTGGATGTGTGAACTAGAACATGGGGTGTTTTAACTTTTAGGCAAATTGGTTTTTTAATAACTTTTATATGAACCAGATTATAAATTTACTCTTCAGTGTGAATGTCCAGGTTGTAGCAGCTTTGACCATGCAAGCAAAACAGCTACCCATGCCACACATCATAATATAAAGTTTAAAAATAAAGATCAGCTCAATTCTCCCTAAATTCAGTGCCTAGACAAAATTTCCAAAATGAATAGGAGACTTTTTAAGAAATATAAGGCAGTGCTCTACTGATTCAAATAAAAGTGAAAATAATAGACTATACGCCTATATTTCCAAGGCTACTTTCACACTGAGGCACTTTGCAGGCGCTAAAACGCTAAAAATAGCGCCTGCAAGGCCCCCTGAAAGAGCCTCTCCTATCACTCCAGTGTAAAAGCCTGAGGTCTTTCACACTGTAGCTGTGCGCTGGCAGGATGGTAAAAGCGGTAAAAATGGTACACCGCTCCTAAAGCGCTCCTGCCCATTGAAATCAATGGGCAGCGCCACCGAACCACCGGCAAATCGCTGCTGCAGGTTTTTCGGGTTTAACCCTTTTTCGGAAAAACTGCTGGAAAAAGATAGAGAGCAGGTTCTCTTTTTTTCCCGTCAGTAAAAAATCTGATTAGAATTTCCTATCGCATGCTCAGAAGCATAGAACTTAATTTTCTCCGCTCGTCGTAGTCTTTTACGTCACCGCGTTCTTGGCAGTCAAAAGTTCACAAACTTTTGTGTGACCGTGTGTAGGCAGGCTTCAGCAAAATTCCGTCGGAAAAACCATCCAACTTTTTTCCGACGGGAAAACCACTCGTGTTTACGGGGCATTAGAGTATATGTAACATCTTGTAAAACAACCCATTCAATTTAAAAAATAAATGAAATGCAAAACAATTCTATATACATATAAAAACATTAGAAATACCTTCTACGAAAAAAGAGGAAAGGTCTGGTGTCCCCAGTGACCCACTTCCATCCCTGTTACATAAAGTCAAAACAAAAAGATTCGCCCCGGGACTTTAAATGAAGTGGGTAACGTTTCCGCCAGTGGGGCATGTCAGCACAAGGCTGATCTTTTAGTTGTGGATTTTGGATAGCACAGCCAGAAAATGGTAATTTCTAGTGTGGTCAGTTGTTAACCACTTCAGCCCCAGAAGAATTTACCCCCTTCCTGACCAGAGCACGTTAACTGACAGTTGCGTGGTCGTGCGACGCTGCACCTTTTTTTCCCACAAATGGAGCTTTATTTTGGTGGTATTTAATCACCTCTGGTTTTTATTTTTTGCAAAATAAACAAAAAAAGAGCAACAATTTAAAAGAAAAAACAATATTTTTAACTTTTTGCTATAATAAATATCCCAAAAAATATATATATAAAAAATTCTTTCTCAGTTTAGACCAATATGTATTCTTCTACATGTTTTTGGTAAAAAAAAAAAAATAAGCGCGTGTTGATTGGTTTGCGCAAAAGTGCCGCGGCGGCAAATTCAAAGCAACGTACAGGTACTTCGCTTTGCGCAGCCGTGCCATTCTGCCGACATATATCGGCGTAAGCTGGTCGGCAAGTGGTTAATTGGAAATCAAAACACCATGAATTTGACACAAAGGAAGCAATACAAATAGAACAGGATACTCCTTCATACAGTACATGGAGCAGCAGGCACATATCAGGAATATGAAAAGCTGGGTTTACATCATCTTGAAATATTTAATTTGGTGTTGTGTTTAGAGTTTTGATACTCACACTTTGGTAGTGGTGTGTTTTTTTTTTGCTTGTGCAGTGTCGGTCATACTGTACACTATTCTGCCAAAAGTATTGGGACACCTGTCTTTACACGCACATGAACTTTAATGGCATCCCAGTTTTCGCCCGTAGAGTTCAATATTGACTTGGCCCACACTTCGCAGCTATAACAGCTTCAACTCTTCTGGGAAGGCTGTCCACAAGGTTTAGAAGTGTGTCTATGGAAATGTTTGACCATTCTTCCAGAAGCGCATTTGTGAGGTCAGGCACTGATGTTGGATGGGAAGGCTTGGCTCACAGTCTCCGCTTTAATTCATCCCAAAGATGTTCTATTGGGTTGAGGTCAGGACTTTGTGCAGGCCAGTCAAGTTCCTTCTCAAGTTGCTTTGTTCACTGATGCACAGTCATGTTGGAACAGGAACGGGCCATCTCCAAACTGTTCCCACAAGTTGGGAGAATGATATTGTCCAAAATGTCTTGGTATGCTGACGCCTTATGAGTTCCCTTCGCTGGAACTAAGGGGCCAAGCCCAACCCCACTCCATAATCTCCCCTATACACAATTATTTGGATCAGTGCACATAGCAAGGTCCATAAAGACATGGATGAGCGAGTTTGGGGTGGAGGAACTTGACTCAACCCGATAGAACATCCTTGGGATGAATTAGAGTGGAGACTGCAAGCCAGGCCTGACCTCACAAATGCGCTTCTGGAAGAATGGTCAATCATTCCCATAGACACACTCCTAAACTTTGTTGACAGCCTTCCCAAGAGTGTTGAACCTTTTATAGCAGCAAAGAGTGGACCAACTTAATATTGAACTCTACGGACGAAGACTGGGATGCCATTAAAATTCATGTGCGTGTAAAGGCAGGCGTCTCAATACTTTGGCAATATAGTGTATACAGAACATGGGGCTAGGAAAGAGGCTGTGTGATGACTGCACAGTGGTTGATGTAGTCACCATATGAGCATACAATTCTGCCCATTTTCTGCCCAAACCACCACCAAAACATGAACCCCTTACTAACAGTGAGTCTTATTTATGAGAGATATCCCCTCTATACCTGTTCTAGTGACAATTTAACATTTATGCCTCGTACACACAACCGTTTTTCTCGGCATTCCTCTCAAGGCTGCCTTGCATACACACGTTCAGGCCAAATACCGCCCGTCCAAAAAGCGCGGTGACGTACATCACGTAGGATGGGACTATAGAGGGGAAGTTCCATTCAAACGCACCACCCTTTGGGCTGCTTTTGCTGATCTCGTGTTAGTAAAAGTTTGGTGAGGGACGATTAGCGCTTTTCAGTCTTTGTTCTTTTCAGTCCGTTATGACGAATGTGCTATCTCCATTACAAATTCTAGTCTTACCAGAACGAGAGCTCCCATCTCATACTTGAGTCTGCATGCACGTTTTTTTCCCCCTTGGAAAAGCATACACACGACCGGTTTTCCTGACGGGAAAAAATCCACCAGGAATCCCGACGGGAAAAAAGAAAGCTGATTCTCTTTTTTTCCGGCAGGTTTCTCATTGGAAAAACTGCGATGGAACATACTCACGTCCGGTTTTCCCGGCCAAAAGCTTTCATGGCAGTTTTCACGATGGAAAAATCGGTCGTGTACGAGGCATAAGAAGTTTTCCTCACTTTCAGACCTATTGACAATGGTCAACAATACAATTGGAGAGTGTCCCCAGATGGTGCACAGACAGCATTTAAAATATAACATAGGTTCTTACTCCTTCCCTCACTATCCAAAATGTAAAAAAAATACTTTAGATACATTTGGAAGAATAATTCAATATACAGTAATGTGCGCTAAGAGCTGTTTTTTTCACAGAAAATCTACATTAACTGATATTACATTGTCATTTGTTATGCTTATGACTACTTTAAAGTCTTCTTTATTGCTGTTTTGGAAAAGTAACCTGATAAAGCAACTGATAAAAAATGATTATAAAGCAGGAAAATCTTTGTGTTTCCTTTGAAATTGTATGATTGATGCGTTTTAAAAAAAAGCATTCTTTTCCTAGCTGAAAATTGAAACGTTGAGCAGTCCTCACACCCCCTCAAAATACTTAACTTGTTCAGCATATGACCTTTACATGACAGAAGAAGAATTAAAACCTTGGACTTTTGGAATGTAAAGGTCTTTCACTGACCTGTAACACTTCGCTGACTGCACGTTGGCATTTGATGTTTTAGGCTTACGTGATACTTGTTGAGATATTTTCTAAAACTCGCTATTTTCCAGTGTCTGCACCTGCTGAAATAGAAAGCTCTGATAACTCTGAGGCTTTCTTTAACGCCTTGATGGAAGTCATATTATGTAAACAACGTGGAATGCAGGAATAGGTATCCAACAAGTCTAATCTAGACAACGGTGACTGTACAGCTCAAGCGTGATCTATTACATGGTTCACCTGAGCACCTATATACAGGAATTCTGCAATTATTGATTTCATTTGTTAAAACTCTTCTTTTTAAATCTCAACCCCAGGGCTGATTTTGTTTGTCTTTATGGCCCCCCAGGTGTTGTAAAAACTTAAAGCGGAGTTCCCCTGTGTTCTGAGTTCCCCCGTGATGTTTTTCATTAAACCAATGTGTTATTATACTGTATGTCATGTCCCTTTTTTTTTTTTTCCGAGGTAAGCTAACCTTTATATTCCTTTGCCAGTGTTCTCCCATCTTAATTGTGGGCATGTGAATCGTATCTTCCTCCAGGATAAGGTGCTGCTGGCTACCCAGCATGCACCTCTCGATCTCGAGCATGCACACAAATCACAAGGTGCGGCGCACGCATTGTAATTTGGGTTTTCATAGCAATGGCAGCGTCTGAGGAAATGCGGCTTCATTGCTATGGCAACCTGTCACTCAAGACTAAACCCTGGAAGCAAGATGGCGCTTATCGCCACCATGCATCGCATCGTTTTCTGTTTGAAAAAAACGCAATGCTACCAGGTGGCGATGCCCACTGACTCCTGGGAATGATGCCACACATCTCCCATTACGTACCTCGCTGTGGCAGCATAAACAGGAAGAAGAAAGATTAGCCCTTGGAAACAAGGTAAATGGAGCTAAAAAACAAACAAAAAAAAACCCTCCAATGCTTTTTTTAGAGTGCTGCATTGAAGCGGATGGTGATAACATAAAAATGTGGGTCCATGTTGATATTATTGAATTTGAGTCTACAAATAAAAATGTAAACTCTTTCATAAATCACTACCAAGTTCTTTTCTTGAGTCTTTCTTAGTGTTTCCTTAATACATTATTTTTTATTAAAGTGTTACTAAACCCAGGCCCCTGCATTCACTATATCTGATCTCCCATCATACACAGAACTTGGAAATTCAATCATTTTAGTAAACATAAGCTGCTAAATATCTTTTCTCATCATCAGTATAAAGCAGGCTTGTGACTTCTATCAGTGCCTGGTTGAGCACTGGTTAAAGCTTGTAGGAGGAGTTTTCATACTGCATTGGCTGTCCTATTAGGATGCAGGACCCCTGGCCCTCTGTCTGGACAGTGCTGATTGGCCCTGTGCTGATCACATGCTCTCTCTATAAGGAAAAAAAACTCTCTAGCAATACACACCAAACTGAGCATGTGCAGCCTGACTCCATTTACTCTGTCTTATCTGGACATGTTTTAGGGGCAATGCAAGAAGGGGAGAAACTGTGCATACAGGATCAAAGAGCCATTTTACACAATGCAGAGGATTAACCACTTAGGTTCCACAGTGAGTATAACAAGCATTCTTTACTGCATATACAGACTTAATTTACTGTTGTGGGTTTAGTAACAATTTAAATCAGTCTTTGTTTGTTGTTGTTATTTGTATCTTGCTGTCAATGTGTCTTTCAACATTGCTTTGTCATTAGTGTCTTTGTGTATAATATAATAATTTATATAATTTGTTTATCAATTGTTTCATTAATTAATGTCCATATTCATTGTGTGTGCTTTCAAGAAAACTTTCCTAACACTACTATTAAAATAAAATCTACTTTTTTTATATATATACAGATCCTAATTTTTTAACTTTTCTTGAACTCTAATGCTTAGACTTGCCAGAAGACAATATTGGAATGAATTCATTTTATCTGATGATCATTAAACTGGAATACTAGGTGCATTAACTGAATAATTATTCTTTGAAACATTTTAATCACATCTTCAATTACTCTGATAGATCTCACCTATTAATTCTTCTGGCCTACCCTGCCTTTATGCAATGAAAACTAGAACATATCAGGTCAGTCCAAAAGTTCAGTTCAGTCTTTCAACACTAATTCTCAACTTTATCTCATTTAACTCAGTATGTGCCTGGCAGCTAAATACGTTTTTTTAAGATTTGCAAGCAGAAAAAAAGAATCTTCAGGGTGAGAAAAGGTCACAAATAGTGCTAAATTGTCTTAGCTTCTGTTATAAAATCTTGCAAATATACAATCTTTTTTCATAAATGTAGACCAAAATGTATTCTGCTACATTTATTTGGTAAAAATTACCCAAATAAATGTATATTGTGTTGTCTGCATGAAAGTTATAAAGTCTACAAACTATGGTATATACAGTACATTATATTTGAAAATGTAACAATCCTGCTGTACTGAAAGTAGACAGTCAGAGGTATTTAATAAGAGCTTTCATGGTGTAATTTTTTTTGTCACAATTATCTGTCATTTTAAAAAGTTATTTCCCACACACGGCATAGGCATACTTACAATTACACCCCAAAACACATTGTGCTATGCTTCCTGAGTATGGGAATACTACATGTGTGAGACTTTTTCACAGCCTATCCCCATAGAGAGGCCCAAAATCCAAGAAGCACCTTCAGGCATTCTAGGGGCATAAATTACACAATTAATTTCCCGACTACTTATATTTTTGGAGGCTCTGGTTCACCAGGATAGTCGAAACACCCACAAAATGACTCCATTTTAGAAAGCAAACAATTAAAGGTATTTTCTGAAAGAAATAGTGAGTCTTTTAAAAATTTATTTTTTTACCACAGGTTTTGTAAAATGCTAGAAAGAAAATGAAAATGAGTTGTCAATTAATATAATATTTCTAACACACAGCATAGGTAAACTAAGAATGACACTCCTAAACACATTCTGCTACTCCTTCCAAGTATGGCAATACCACATGTGTGAGACTTTTTCACAGCCTAGACACATAGGGCCACATCTGGCGTATCTCCGCGGCGGCGTAACGTATGTCATTTCCGTTACGCCGCCGCAAGTTTTTCATGCAAGTGCTTTATTCACAAAGCACTTGCGTGTAAAGTTGCGGCGGTGTAGCATAAATCACCTGGCGTAAGCCCGCCTAATTCAAATTAGGCGGGTAGGGGGCGTGTAGCATTTAAATAAAGTGCGTTCCCGCGCCGAACGTACTGCGCATGCGCCGTCCGTAAAATATCCCAGGGTGCATTGCTCCAAATGATGTCGCAAGGACGTCATTGGTTTCGACGTGAACGTAAATGGCGTCCAGCTCCATTCACGGACGACTTACGCAAACGACGTAAAATTATAGATTTCGACGCGGGAACGACGGCCATACTTAACATTGGTTGCGCCTCATATAGCAGGGGCAACTTTACGCCGGGAAAAGCCTAACGTAAACATTGTAACTTTACTGCGTCGGCCGCGCGTACGTTCGGGAATTCGCGTATCTAGCTTATTTGCATACTCGACGGGGAAAACGACGGAGGCGCCACCTAGCGGGCAAAAAAAAATTGCAGTTAAGATCCGACGGTGTAAGAGCCTTATGCCTGTCAGGTCTAATGGATATTCTAAGAATCAGTCGCATAGATACGACTGCCCAGATTAGGACTTACGACGGCGTACATGGCATTGCGCCGTCGTAAGCCCTTTGAGAATCTGGGCCATAGAGTAGCCAAAAATCCAAGGAGCACCTTGAGGCTATGTAGGGGCATAAAATCTGCATTTAATAATGATCAGGGACACTGTAGCTGGTGTGGCAGTGATTAGAGACAATATGACTCGTGTGGCAGTGATCAGGGGCACTGGGACTGGTATGGCAGTGATTAGGGACACTGTAACTACAGTGGGGTGATCAGGGACAGTGTAACTGGTGTGGTGGTGACCAGGGACACTGTAGTTGGTGTGGAGGTGATTAAAAACAATATGGCTGGTGTGGCGGTGATCAGAAACACTGGGACTGGTGTGGCAGTGATCAGGGACACTAACCGGTGTGGTGGTGATCAGGGGCACTGGGACTGGTGTGGTGGTGATCAGGTACACTGTAAACGGTGTAACAGTAATTAGGGACAATATGACTGGTGTGGAGGTGATAGGGGACACTGTAACTGGTGTGGTGGTGATTTAGGGTACTGTAACTGGTATGGCGGTGGCTGACTTGTGACAACATGTAAAAATAAATACATTTTTATATTAATTTTTTTTACATACTGTCACTAGAGCAGTGCAGTATTACCATAGTGACACTGTAGTGTTCTGTGGAGGTGATCAGGATTGTTTTATTTTTTTTACACTGTGGTTGCTTATTACAGTGATGATCATTGTTTTACGCAATCAGTAAGATTGTTCAAAGGTTTCATTCATGAAACCTTGTTTACTACTGTGACGCTCACACGGTAAATAGGCTGATCACAGCAGCCCAGTACAATGTTCAGTGATCAGCAGGGGGTCTAAACTGAGGGACTGGGGTCTTTACCTAGTGGAGGGAGGGTCTGTACTTAGTGGAGAGGGGGGTCTATACTGAGGGACTGGGTCTGTACTTAGTAGAGGGGGATCTGTCCTGAGGGACTGGGGTCTGTACTTAGTGGAGGGGGGTTCTGGACTGAGGGACGGGGGTCTATACTTAGTGGAGAGGGGGGGGGGTCTGTACTGACTTATACATCAGCTGTGTCTCTAGATATACAGAGGTTGTGTCTCGGGAATAGTAGACTTTGAGCACTTGGGGAGGTTTTGTGTTGCAGTTTGGGCACTTGGGTTCTAAAAGAATTTGCCATCACTGCTATAAAGGGATATACGTTGTTCATATTTCATGTGAGAGGTTTACAACCACTTAAATCCCACAGCTAGGTGGCAGGGGTAAGAAAGGAAGTAAGTATATTCTACTGGGGGAGGGCTAATTTAAAGTGAACTTAATGATTTCCGTGTGTAAGCAAAGCACATTTTCACTATAAAACATATATCTAAACCCAAAAACAAAACATTAATTGCAACTTACCAGTCCTTAGAAGTGGTGGTTGCATTTGTTTTTATTTTTCATACTACAGTTTCTGCAAGTACAGAAAATACATGGAAATTGACCTGAATCAAATTGCAGTGTTCTTGTAACTTCCTGTGTGCTGAAAAGAAAGCACAAAACCTTATCTTAATTGTGCAAACTACTAGTCTTATCAATCCACAGAGATGAACAAAGGCATGTATGTTTAAAATGACAAAGGCAGGCATGTTTCAAGTTACAAAGGCAGGTATGTTTGAAGTTTGATGTCCAGACTATGTGACAGCCATGGTTACTTCCATAGCTACAGATAAACACATAGGCATAAAGGGACAGGAAGTACCAACTGATACTCTGCAACAATACACTGAATGCAGAAGGAGTTCACTACACAAAGAATACAAAGCAAGGCCTTTCATCTCATTTTTTAAATCTCTCTGATTTTATAACTAGCATCTCCAAATTTTCCACAGTATTACGTGTAGTCAGAGAAAGGCTGAAATTTGCCTTCAGAAACACTCCACCCAACAAAAAGTGGACCATTAATTGTTTTGCTGGAAACTCTAGAAAACGTTGTATATACTACTGCAAGTGACACTAAACTATGGTTAAAAAATAGATATTCCATTCAAGTAAGTGTTCTTAACTCAAAAAATTACCTTCTATTGATCTCAGACTTCTCCAAATTCCTTTTTTTTTTGCTACCGTGATCTAACTTCCTATCAGAGGGTGGCTATGTTTGCTCTCTATGTTACCACTCTTAGTAGGAACATAACAACTCTTACATGCTTGCTTCTGAGATGGACTATAGATTATGGACTATGGAATGTGTATTCTGCATAGGCCACATGACTGCAAGTAATGTGTACTGCTAGTTCCAAACATACAGAAGTTAAGGGGAAAGGTAGAGGCTTGGGAGCTCAAATAGGACATTACAAGGAGGTCGAAAAATGCAGTAAGAAGCAATTTCATGAAAAATCTTTTATAGAGCCCTTCATTAGTGGATGTGTATGGATTATTCTTGGAGAAGATATCATTTAGTGTCACTTTAGATATGAAAATTTTGGGAGCAAAGCCTGGGCAGAGTCAGTTTGAAAAATTGGTGCCTTTACATCCCATTCTTCCAACCTTACATTATTACTGTTTATTAAAGTGAATGCATTAAAGGAGTTGTAAAGTTGGAAGGTTTTTTTTCCTAATGCATTCTATGTGTAGCACTACCCCCGTAGGAGCTGCTGGTTAGTTTTGGGCCTTGCACGTTACCTCGTTCCTCGTCGTCTAGGGGGTTGAGAGTCAGCAAAAAGTTCAATGTCCACAAGTCATAGTTCCTTTTCTTTTGCTTTTATTTTCAAACAACAATTAGTAGACGTAGAGGGGTGAACGATCAGAGGAAGGTTCAGGCGCACAAAACAGATCACTGGGGAATTGCTAAACTTCAAAGTCACACTCACCACTTTCTCTTAAGTGGGTATTGCTCACCCGGATAGGCCCCTCTTACCTGGCCTAGCAGCCGGGATGGTGCACGGACAAGGATAATCTCAGTCTCTGCCACAGACTGGTTGCAAGTTCAGATGAGGGATTCCAGAATCCTCTGCCACAGGATTTGATACCCGGAGATCCAGCCTTACAGTTCTAGAGCCTTTAAGCCAACCCGGGACACTGTAAGGTATTGTAGGCTAAGGTGCATCCTTCAATAAGTTACCAGGCCACTCCCACTGGGCTGTTCCCGAGGAAAGACACCCAATACACCATGGCTTGCCTTAGTTCCAACATTGGCCTGTGGCTGTACCACCACCTACAGGCAAACAAAGGGAAATCCCTCCAGGCACAGCCTTAGCCGGAACAGAGGTTGATTTAGCCCCAATTAACAGAGTCTGAGCTAAACTACCAGCTCAGACACCCTAAAAAAAGTGATATAGCGCCTGGTTATTGGGAGCAGGGTGCTACATCTGCATTAAGATAAAAATATGTGTAGCAGCCCCCCTCAGCCCCCTAATACTTACCTTAGCCCCATCTCTGTCCAGCGATGTCCATGAGTGTCTCGACCATACGAGACTCTCCCTCCTAATTGGCTGAGACACAGCAGCGGTGCCATTGGATCCTGCTGCTGTCAATCAAAGCCGACTAGCCAATCAGGAGAGAGAGGGGCGGGGCCATTCCAGGGCTCCGTATCTGAATGTACTCAGGGAGCTGTGACTCGGCTTGGGTGCCCACATGGCAAGTTGTTAAGTGTAACAGGACGGAGTGGTCAGGAGCACAGAAGAGGCACCTGAGAGGAGGAGGATCAAGGCTGCTCCGTGCAAATCCACTACACAGAGCAGATATGTATGACATGTTAGTTATTTTTATAGAAAAAAAAGACGAGACTACAATCACTTTAACGTAAAAAACCTTATGTTACAGAATTTCCCCAGCTTTACCTTATACTTACTGGAGTCCATCCAGTGCTGTGCATGAGAGCAGTGTCTCTGTCAATCAAATCCTGTGGCAAGTGAGAAGGGGGCGGGGACAAGCTACCCTGTCTTTTGCAAAAGATGCAGACAGGGCAACTTGAGAGTGAACCTGCATGAGTGCCCCCATATAAAGCAGCTTTCTATGGGGGTACATGCTGAAGAGGAGGGGCTAGGAGCTCCAGTGGGGGAAACCAGGGGAGGACTGGGCTTCTCTGTTCAAAACCATATAACATGTTTGTTATCTCATATAAAAAAATAAATAAAAAAAAAAGAAGCTTTAATGTCACGTTAAGTATGGTCAAAGAAAAAAATTGATCTTACAAGATATGACTTTTCCATCTGTTTAATTAGCAGTCACTACTGTCCACTGTTGTGCTAGTATCTGCAGTAAAAGGATTACTTTTTTTATAGAAAAGGGAACACCTGGAGATGAGGCAGAAATGATTTTCCATCATTCTGGAATTACAATATACTAAAGGTTGACTGCACCATGTACCATATGCACCATGCTCATGGCTAACAACGTAAACAAAGAGAACAAATAAGTTCATTGCTAGGGTGTGCATACACTTAAGGAAGAATTTGACAAGAAAGTGAGACAAGGATCAGTCTGCCGTCACTCTGATACTTTGACCTTTCTGCTATCTTGGCCTGATTACAATATATATACAAAAGTAAGTACACCCCTCACATTTTTGTAAATATTCTATTAGATCTTTTCATGTGACAACACTGAAGGAATGACACGTTGCTACAATGTAAAGTAGTGAGTGTACAGCTTGTATAACAGTGTAAATTTGCTGTCCCCGCAAAATAACTCAACACACAGCCATTCATTTCTAAACCGCTGGCAGCAAAAATGTGTGGCCACCATTGTTTTACAGCACTGCCTTAACCCTCTTAGGCATGGAGTTCCCCAGAGCTTCACAGGTTGCCACTGGAGTCCTCTTCCTCTCCTCCATGATGACATCATGGAGCTGGTGGTTGTTAAAAGACCTTGCGCTCCTCCGCCTTCCATTAGAGGATGCCCCACAGATGCTAAATAAGGTTCAGGTCTGGAGACATGCTAGGGCAGTCCATTGCCTTTACCCTCGACTTCTTTAGCAAGGCAGTGGTCGTCTTGGAGGTGTGTTTGGGGTTGTTAACATGTTGGAATACTGACCTGCGGCTCAGTCTCCGAAAAGAGGGGATCATGGTCTGCTTCAGTATGTCGCAGTACATGTTGCCATTCATGGATCTCTCAACACACTGTAGCTCTCCAGTGTCGGCAGCATGCTTGACTGTAGGCAACACACACTTGTCTTTGTGGGGTAATGGTGCTTGCTAATAATCAAAATATTAACATAAAATATTATATTAAAATAAATATTAAATACGTTCTAAAATGCTGCTTGAGTCACAATCCAAATACTAAATCAGACGAGGCAAATGAGCCAGAAAAAATGTGTCACTCCTAATCAATATCACCCACCATCAATCAACAGGATGATGAGTGGGGTAAACTGAGTGATGTTGTTGTAAATGTGAACCAATTGGGGGTATAAGGGATACCACCAACTTAATATTAATATAGATTAAAAAAATAAGTGAAAAAATATGTTATGACAACTAAAATATTAAATAAATATAACATTAAAATTATCAGGTGCATTAAATATTATGGCCAGGATTCACAAAGGAGTTACGACGGCGTATGTCCAGATACGCCGTCGTAAACTCTGAGTGCGGCCCGTTGCAACTTGGCGCCTGATTCATAGAATCAGATACGCCTCACAGTTGCCTAGATACGAGCGGCGTAAGTCTCTTACGCCGTCGTATCTTAGGGTGCATATTTCCGCTGGGTGGCGCATCCGTATATTTCCGCATCGAATATGCTAATTAGCTAGATACGCCGATTCACAAACGTACATGCGCCCGGCGTATCAAGATACGTTGTTTACGTAAGACATACGCCGGCGTTAAGTTACCCCTCATAAAACAGGGGTAAGTCATGTTAGGTATGGACGTCGGAAACGTACGAACAGCGTCGTATTTTACGTCGTTTGCGTAAGTCGTCGATGAATGGGGCTGTGCGTAGGTTACGTTCACGTCGACTAAGCATTGAGCGGGCGTAATTTACTTTGAAAATTCAATGTGATACTGAGCATGCGCGCGCATGCGCCGTTCGTAAAAAGCGTCATTTACGTGGGGTCACAACACATTTACATACAACACGCCCCCTAACAGACTAGTTTGAATTAGGCGGGCTTACACCATGTCAGATACACTACGCCGCCGTAACTTAGAGCGCAAGTTGTTTCTGAATACAGGACATGGCGCTCTAAGTTACGGCGGCGTAGTGTATCTGAGATACGCTACGCCCGCCTAAAGATAGGCGTTTGTATGTGAATCTGGGCCAATGTATGTAACCAAACGTGCAAAAAATGGTTTAGTAAAAAGAATACAATTGTGAGTCTCTGTGCACAATCCACACTCCAAGATATGTGCAAAATTGATATCAATCCAGTGTCCAAAATAGATCACAGCAAGGTGCTTCAATCAACAATATTTTCCAAAGTGCATATGTGTTCCAATAAAGTGCTTAACTTCACAATAGATCCCACAGGGCATAACGTGCAAGACAAGTGATCCGTTTCCCCAAGCCTCTCACCTCAGAAAGGCTTAAAGACAGCCTATAGATCTCCAATGCTGCTGGCTTAATAGCACAGCAGATTCCGCTTGTGATGGGAATCTCCCAGCAAGCCTGTTAACCCTTGTCGCACCAATCCCTCTGGTTAATGGTCCCCAGGTCCCAGCAACAAGCTCACAGGGTGGATGACTCTTAATTAAACAAATAGAGGCTCCATAGCGTAAAACTGATTGGTAAGTTTAATAGATAAAAACAAGTACACTTACAGCAGGCTTGTATACAAAAAGCGTGTAGCGTGTAATAGAGATGCCTCCGCTCTCAGCCTGGTATAGCTGAACTACATAGTATGTGGACAAAATAAGTTTATGCAAAGAAGTTACTCTTTTGGCTACTTGTACTTATTTAAGAGATAGAAGGTCCTTAAGAAGCGAAGGTCTCCACAAAATGCGTAAATTTCCTTATCTCAACAAAACCATGCGTCTTTTTAGTGGACGACATTTTACTGGATGAAATAACGTTTTGTATACATTTTTTATAACATTGATGCATGTTGTGTTCACTGGAGGGGTATTTAAAATCCTACCATGCATATATACTTTTTTTTTTTTTTTTAACAGACTTTATTTAAAAAAAATAAAACTGTTTTTATTTTTCATGTTTCATGTATAGTTTTTAAAAGTTAACAATTTACTTGAAAAGTAAGTACTGGATTGTGTACAACTATTACTGTAAAAATGCATTTCCTTATCAATTGACGGAGTCTGTTTTTCTTTCTTCTGACGTTTGTTTGTTTAACATTTCCACTTAGAATTAAAGCACAGTGGAACCGCAGAAAACCTCTGAACAATGTCAAATATGAGCGGACCCTTTTATGTTAAAAGAACAATCTTTCAGGTGTAAGTACTTAGTACCCACACCTATCAAACACAATGTAAACCAAAGTAAAAAAAGAACATTCCAAGAATAGTCATTGTAGGATTCATCGTATGTGTGGTTTATTATACGTAAAAAAATATCAGCCTGCACAATAATCTGTCAATAAAAGCACTATAAAGCAATAGGTTTTTTGTTACATATGGCTTACTGCACATTCTAAAAACAAGTAAGGTCAACACCTGGAAACGTAAAAAATATTAGAAGACCCAACAATACATTACCAAAGCACAGCATGCCCTACTTAACAACAAATACATTAATAAAAGGTCATTCAAACTGAATCCAAACTGAAATTTCAGCTTTTGGTAGTTGAAGTGGTATTTAACCCAACAAATGTAATATATTGCAGCATACCTATCCTTAAAGGGTAATGCCGCGTACACACGATCGGTCAATACGATGAGAATGGTCTGATGAACCATTTTCATCAGACCAAACCGATCGTGTGTAGGTCCCATCGGTTATTTATTCATCGATTAATAAATGTGAAACTTGTTTTAAAATTAACCGATGGATACCTAACCAATAGAAAAAAAACTATCGTTTGTAGGAACGTTAATTGGTTTAAAATCGATGCATGCTCAGAATCAAGTCGACGCATGCTTGGAAGCATTAAACTTCATTTTTTTCAGCACGTCGTTGTGTTTTTTACGTCACCGCGTTCTGACACGATCGTTTTTATAACTGATGGTGTGTAGGCGCGACTGATCATCAGTCAGCTTCATCGGTTAACTGATGGAAAAATCCATCAGAACGTTCTCATCGGATTGACCGATCGTGTGTACAGGGCATTATGGTGCCCATACACTAGATGAAAAATTGTTTGAAAATCTGTCATTCAGACAGTTCATTTGTTTTTCGTCCAGTTAATGGATACAAATCAAAAATCGGTTGTGACGTTTCTGAGCCAAAAAATCCAAGGAAAATTTTAGGAAACTTCTGCCTAATGGACTATAAATTAAAAGGTTAATGTGTTTCTCACCCTTTAAAAATTGAACGGCTGGTACTGCACATACACTATATTGCCAAACTCTTCTGGGAAGGCTGTCCACAAGGTTTAGGAGTGCGTTTATGGGAATGTTTGATCATTCTTACAGAGGCACATTTGTGAGGTCAGGCACTGATGTGGACAAGGCGGCCTGGCTCATCTTCGCACTAATTCATCTCGAAGGGGTTCTTTCCTGTTCAGGTCAGGACTCTGTGCAGGCCAGTCAAGTTCCTCCACCCCAAACTTACTCATCCATGTCTTAATTGACCTTGTTTTGAGCACTGGGGAGCAGTCATGTTGGAACAGGAAGGGACCATCCCCAAACTGTTCCCACAAAGTTGGGAGTATGAAATTCTCCAAAATGTCTTGGTATGCTGACACCTTAAGCGTTCCCTTTACTGGAACTAAGGGGCCAAGCCCAACCCCTGAAAGACAACCCCACACCATAAACCCCCTCCACCAAATGATTTGAACTTGTGTACAAAGCAAGGTCCATAAAGACATGGATGACCTCACAAATGTGCTTCTGGAAAGAATGATTAAACATTCCCAGACACACTCTTAAATCTTGTGAACAGTCTTCCCAGAAGAGTTGAAGCTGTTATTGGGCCAACTCGATATTGTACCCTACAGACTAAAGCCTCATACACACGATCGGATTTCCCTCGGAAAAGTGTAAGACTTTTGTCTGAAGGGCATTGGCCATGAACTTGTCGTTCTCAGCCATTGGCTGAGAGCACTGATTGGTAGCCGGTCCTCAGACCTTTTTTGGTCTTGTCCCTTCTGCAGTACTCATGGCTGCAGTACACATGGGAGTTTATATTAAACCGGCTGATACCGCCCGACATTCGGTGTGTGTACAGGGCTTTACTGGCTGGTTCATCAGATCAAAATAGAGGAAAAAAAGTCTAAAAAAAGAAAACAAATGCAGCCCCTACAACCAAGATTTGGTAAACTGGACCACAATATATTTTTGATCTTGTGTTTAATACGGCTTTAAATCCACTTGACAATTTCCTATATCTCTTAGGGACTCTATTGGTATGATATCAGTGTGTAGGTTTCACTGTCTGCACACCTATTGTGGTCATTATAGTACCTATTCTTTCTGTTGGATTTTTTTATTCATGTTATATAATGTAGTTTCAGCAGGAGATGCTGAAACATACCAAGATGAGCTGCTACACCCAACATCCTCAGGTAGACAACAATGGAGTCAGAAATATAAATTCAAATCCAAGATGAAGGGTGATACCATGCACAGGTCTAGATGTGATCCAACAAGCAGTTTCTGGGATACAAAAAATATTAAATGTAATGTTTCCTCCTTGTCTACTAGGAACTTCATCTCTTTAGGGTCCAAAAAAACAACAGTTTTGAAGCCCAACTCTGGGCTGCTTTTAAATGCAGTTTTCCCCACAAACAAGGGAGCAAATGTTTATTTAATCAGGGGGTGGAGGAATACGGGGTTGGACAAATTTTGAAAACAAGTATGCTAAAATAATGAAAAAGTTACCTAATATGGTGTTGGACCAACTTTGGCATGACAAAGGGGCCTGAATTCTCTTGGTAATTGACAAATATAAATCTTGGATGGTTGATAATGAAATCTGATACCACTCTTCATGCAAAAATCCGGTCACAATTCTGTGCAATGTCCTTTCATCTTTTTCGGACAGTTGACTACATTGACCACGTTTATGCCTATCAGACAACCTTTGAGACTGTACCTCATGAGACCGCAAATAAATTGGCAACTTCAGTCACAAAGGCACCAGCTAAGCGGACACCAACAATTTGCCCTGTTTGAAACTCAGTAAGCTCTGACATGACTTGATACCACTAGCAGTTCACACAGTGAATGACGAAAGTGAGGCTTCTCACTTGTTAGCTAGATGTCCCAACATACAGCGGAAGCAAAAGAATGTTACAGTGGAACCTGGATTACGAGGATTATGAGAATGCTCGTAATCCAAAGTACTCGCATATCAAAGCGAGTTTCCCCATTGATGTCAATGGAAACTAAAATAATTTGTTCCACATTGACTTCAATAGCATGCAATAACGCATGCGTCGAGAGATGGGGGGGTGCTGGAGAGTCTGGAAAAGGCAGGAAAGGCCCGTGGACACCTCGGCTGACCTCTGCAAACCTCGGAAAGACTTTGTTCCCAAGGTTTACCGAGGTCAGCCAAGCTATCCTCTGGCCTTTGCAGTGCATTTCCGAACGGCTCTGGCACCCCCCCACCTCAGGCCAAACAGGGTACTGCACACCACCTTGGCCTGAATCCTGCTTGTTTTGCGAGACAACACTCGCAAACCGAGTTAGTATTTTTTTAAATACAATGATCGTATTGCGAAACGCTCGTTAACCGCGTTACTCGCAATCCGAGGTTCCACTGTACATTACTTCCTCTTTTAACGCAAAAAATGTCATCACTTTCACACCTGCAAATCATGTAGTGTTTCCATACTTTTGTCCCCTGTAACCCTTGTAAGTACAAATTCTTATTCATTCCTCCCTTGACAGTTGGCATTCTCCTTTGCTTTGTGAAGCTTCAAGTTGTGGGCAGGCTCTCATTGTCTTACTGTGCAGTGAAGTATCGCTGGTCTTGCACTGTTAATGATGATGTCAGAGAGCTGTGACTGGCTGACCAGCAAAGTGGAGCAACTTGAGGGGATTGGGTAACATGAAGAGGAGGAAGACTGCAGGAGTGAGAAAAAAGGTAAGTATTTCTACTTTACCATCCGCTTCTTTCTCTAGCCAACAAGCTTTTGACCCATGAAGTACAGAGTATCCCCTCTTTATGGGTAAATATAAAAACAGCCTGGAGTTGGGTTTTAATCCAATTATATGCACTTGGGACATTAAATCTGGAGGCAGATCAACGATCATAGGTGTGAATATTTACTTTATGAATGATCAGGTAATTAGATGAGATAATTACAACTGTGCAATCCCTGGGTATTTCTTTAGTTCTGTTCCCCAAAAAATTAAAACACCTCTAATTGCAGTTTTAGAGTTTAAGCTGTTTGTGGCCCCTTACTTTCAATACTGTCGACATGATGGAAAATGAAGGGGATCTCTCTTCAACAGGTACATGAGCAATACAAATTGTGGACTGTGAAAAGATTTTACTACTTCCTGTGTCCCAGTTGGAGGTTTATCCTCACTTTCTGTCCAAATGACTATGTTGTCATTAAGACAAAGCCACATGTTAGAAAATGTTCTTATTGGGGCCACAAACTATTAACAGAGCTTCTCCCCATTCTATCCATATAGAAAATATTTTGTCTTGAGTTACATTTTAAGTTGAGAACTGTCCCCATGGTAAATCTGTTACAAACATTTAAACAGTATCTCAGGTGAATTTCCAGAATTACAGGCACATGAATCACAAATAAGTAAAGAACTCTTGCAAATCCTTAGCTAAGCCCCGGTTCACATTGCAGCGATGTGGCGTGCAATTTGGCACGTCAAATTGCATGCCAAATCGACGGCTATTGTCAGCAATTGCACTGTCCAAATTGGTGCAACGCCGCTCCGATTCCCAAAAGTAGTTTCTGTACTACTTTTGGCGACTTCGGGGTGTGATTTCAATAGTCATCTGTACAGAAACCTGCACAGATGTCTCTGAAATTGCCCCCGAAGTCGGGACTGACATGTGGGAAAGAAATCGTGCAAGTTTAATTAAACTTGCACAATTTAATTCCGCTGTCAGTCTGAACCTAGGCTCAATGAGATTTGCACTAATTACTTACATGATTCACCTGATTTTGTTGGTACCATGATGGATAGCCCCCCTTCTCACAGGTTTTCCGATCAAACTTTTTTTAGGTAGGCCTAATTGGAAGCTCCATGTTGGTCTGTGAGCAGGCAGATGTAATCGGACTTGTGTCCGTATACATGTACCTACCTGCAAGTCCATCCAGGTCCAGAAATAAAAAGGAAATGAGCTGCATACATTTCCATTTTCCAGACATGAATGTGACAGATTTGAGGTAGCCTGATATAAACAGGCACAAGTCTATTTACTCCAGCCCCCCATAGAGTCATCTCGGACCTGCCTGTCAAAATAAGCACAAAAACTGAACGGGCGCTAATTTCACAAAACTGAAATCCTTCCAATTTTGATCCAATTCAGCAGAGGACCTGCTTATGGATCTTAGGTTGAACATGTGAGAGGACCCAAAAACTTTATCTGTGGCTACAAATAAACTCAAATGGAAGCAGCTGAGAACCTTTGACCTGCAGAATTTAAATCCGGCCATACATGGCTGGAATTTCAGCCAGTTCGGTCATGGGTGGCCTTGTCGCCATCACCACCGAACTCAACAAAAGTCGATTTCGCAATCAAAATTTGTCAAAGAATCCAGGTTGAAAATTGTCCAGAAGCAGTCACTTTTTATGTATTCTGACAGAGGTGTGTGCTTGTTCTGCTTAGTGTGGATGGAGGAACTAGAGAAATCTGTACATGTATGGCTAGCCTAAGGCTTTTGGTTTTCAGGAAGCCAGGTTATGAGCAAAACGGAAACTTATATAGCAGGGGGGTCTGGTATACTCATGCAATGTCCATATGGAAATATCACTAGGCTTAGACTATTTTTGTCTTGTTTGTTTCCAGCATTACATTTCTGAGTTTGCCTGGTTTGTACATTACAGAATATTTACAATTTCTAAAGATAATAAAAGTGTGTCACAGCTCATTAGCAGCTCACTCGAGGCATGTCCAGCTATGTTAGCTTTAATGTAAGTATGTCTCAGCTAATAAGCAGCTGAGGTTTGGAACATAGGCGATGAACATAATGCAGCATTTGTAAGTTACTAGATATGGTGCTAAATATTTATGTTGAATCATGTTGCCTTAGGTTTAAATGCTTGGAAGTGAGGCCTGTTCTAGGTTTCCACCCTGATTGCATACTGATAAAATGGATTGTATTACCTATGTCAAACTTGTCACTTCATACTTAAATAAATCGTGACTCAATTGCATTCAGGAAATACACTGGTAAACACATGTTTATGCCAATCACTGACCATAGTGACTTTTAGTGATGAAACATTCCATTTGATTGTAAAGTTCTTCTCCTTATATGTACATACAATTAACAATTTAACCACTGGAAAATGTACCCTGTTCATGACCAGGCCATTATTTGTAAATTGGCACTGCCTTATTTTAACTAAAAATTGTGCAGTCATGCAACACTGTACCCAAATAAAATGCATGTCATTTGTTCCCACAAATAGAGCTTTCTTTTGGTGGTATTTAATAAAAATTCCTTTTTTTTTTGTGCGCTATAAACAGAAAAAGACCGACAATTTGGGGGGAAAAAATTGTTTTACTTAACTTTATTGAATAAAACATATCCAATATTTTTTTTTTTTAAATCGAATCCCTTTATAAATTTAGGCCAACATATATTCTGCTACATGTTTTTGGTAAAAATAAATCTTAAAGCTGGGTTCCAGTCGCGTTATTTTTTTGGCAATTTAAATATTATGCTGATAAAGATCCCATTATACTGCATCAAACATACCACATTGCTGTGTAAATGAATAAAAAACTTGCCTCCACTGCTGTGCAGTACGATGTGGCCGATTCCATCCCCTGTGTGGGCAATTAAAGCCCAGTACATTTTTTTTACTCTTCCCGGCGAGTTGTGCAAACAGCACCTGTACTGTCCTGTCCTGTACCGAAATCACGCGATTTTTCAGCACTTGGGAGCGCACAGACTCCTGGGAAATTATGACACCACATTCCCAGGAGTCTGTGTGGTGTAGGCTAGAAAGCACAAGGATCGCGATGCAGGAAGAAGGAAGATTAACAATTCTGCCCAGCAACAACCGTTTAAAGGCATGTAAAAAATATATTTTTTTTGTTAATGGATTAATGACATGTGTTTAAAAACTACTGATGTAGAGTTATATTTGAGGATGGAGCTCCGCTTTAATAAGTGTTGGGATTTATTTCTGGAATTTTTATGATTTTTTTTATACTAGTAATAGTGGCGATCAGTGACTTATAGCTGGACTGTGATTTTGGGGTGCAAAATCGGACACTAACTGACACTTTAGACTCTTTATGGAACCAGTGACACTAATAGAGTGATCAGTGCAAAACATAAGCACTGTCACTGTACTAATGACGCTGGCTGGGAAGGGAAAACATCTAGGGCGATCACAGGGTTAACTGTGTGCCTAGCCAATGTTTATGTGAACTGTATGTGCTGCTTTTACTAGGGGAAGTAATGGATTCTAGTCCCTGTTTTGGAGGAAAACAGAATCCATCCCTTCCCCTCTGAAAGAATGATGATCTTCCTTGTTTACATAGGCAGATCCCCGTTCTGTTTTCATTACCAGCGATTGACAGGTGCCGGAAAACATTGAGTGCCCGCCACCCGCAGATCAGCTTTCTGCTGTAAATATTCACAGCAGAAGCGACCCGGCAGCCGTGCACACGCCCCCCACCACCAGGTGGAAGTGCATAATCTCGTGTATATACATGATTCTGCACAGGAGAGCCACCCTGTAGCAGTAAAACTGCTATGGGGCTGACGGGATGTGGTTATTATTACAGTTACTTACATGATATTTTTTTTATATAGGTATGGTTTATAAAAAATGTAAAATTAAAAAGAAATAGAACATTAAAAGCAGAACCCAAGCTGAAAATACAATTATGAAAATGAATAGGCCGTTAAAAAAATAGAAAATAAAAGCGCAGCTTTTGTTGAAACATTCACTTTGAATTTGAAACACTTGCTCCCAGTACAACTTTTCTGCCACAAGATACTCTCAGCTTTATGGACAGCCTCATTTAACAGACTTCCTTTGAGCCCTGTCCTAGCCCTTCCTGTGAGCCCTTTGAGACTGTCCTAGATTAGCCTCCCCCAGCTCCCCCAGCTTGTATTTGGACAGTAAAAACATAAGAAACACAGTGAAGAGCTCATCTCTTTGTCAGGCCTCGTACACACGAGCAAAAACCAGCAAGAAACTTGCTGGGAGATATTTTTTTGCCGAGGAAACCGGTCGTGTGTACATTTTCGTCGAGGAAACTGTCGAGAAACTCGACGAGCCAAAAAGAAAGCATGTTCTCTATTTCCTTGACGGGAATGGAGAAAATTGGCTTGTCGAGTTTCTCGACGGCTTCACAAGGAACTCGACGAGCAAAACGGTGTGTTTTGCCCATCGAGTTTCTCGGTCGTGTGTACGAGGCCTCACTCTGCTTTCTCCTTCTATTTCGGGATTTTAATGATTGTTGTTTCTCACCACAGTCATATTCTGTTAGTTCACGTGTTAGAGCCATCTGCCACTAGCACAGTTGCTGAGAAGCATAGGTATAAACAAGAACTGAAGTACTATTCCACAAGTCCCTACTCAGTAAAGATTTAGAAACCAATTATGTTGTAACGGGCAAGGCCACAGTTTTGTTGGGGTTAATAGAACTACATACTTATTTAATTTTAACAGCAAATAATGATAATAACTTTTGAACAAAAATCATGCCAGTCACAGATGAGCTGTGAACCTTGCTTCAATGCCTATACAACTCCTAACTATCAATAAATAGAATAGTGGTGGTGGGTCAGAACTTGCCAAGAGACTGTAGAAAGTTCCAAGTAGGGGTGAGCCGAACACCTCCCCTGGTTCGGTTCACAGCAGAACATACAAACAGGAAAAAAATGTGTTCGAACACGCAAACACCATTAAAGTCTATGGGACACGAACATGAAAAATCAAAAGTGCTAATTTTAGAGGTTAAAGCGGAGTTCCAACCACAATTAGCATTTTTTAAATGTATGTTCTTTCATCATGCGTTTTTATAATATAAATCTGGTCACTTACTATTTTACAATCCGCCACCGATCCGCATAGATATTCAAAAAAGATTTATAAAACTATGTCTACACCATTGTCATTTTGCTTGTGGGCATTGTGAAGCCTACAAGCACTTACTTCCTGGAAGTCTTGGATGGGGAGTGATAACTGGACAGCGCACTGCATCCTGGGAAATGATGACACACATTTCCCAGGAGCATTAGAGGGAGATGATGTCAGAATCCTAGGTGCTTTCAAAGGCAGATTTCGTGGGACCGCATAGCAACAGGCATTTCCAGATGAGTAAAAAAAAAAATTTTTTTTTTTTTTTACTTTTTTAGGTCTAATGAGCACAATAATGAAAAAACAATTGGGATGGAAACTCCACTTTAATATGCAAGTTATTGTCATAAAAAGTGTTTGAGGACCTGGGTCCTGCCCCAGGGGACATGCATCAATGCAAAAAAAGTTTTAAAAACGCCAGTTTCTTCGGGAGCAGTGATTTTAATAATACTTAAAGTGAAACAATAAAAGTGAAATATTCCTCCAGTATTCCAAATACTGTAGCTGCTGCCTTTTAATTAAAGGACACTCACTTGTCCAGGGGTTTAGTGCCATAGTTCTTTGTCGGTCCCTGATGCCAGTATGTTTACAGTGGGCAGCTGCATAGGCGTGCGCACAGGGTGTGCCAGGTGTGTCAAGGCACACCCTAATCACCCTGTGTAGCACAGATTTCCTCCTACTGCCCTTGCTCCCATCTTTCCCCCAGCAGCACTTCCTGCTTCCCTCCTCTTCTATCGACTGTTGCTGCTGGGATGTTTTAGGAGTGGGGAAGGGGCCAGTAAATATGTAATTTACTGGCCCCTTCCCTTTCTGAATAAACATTGTGAGTGATCGGTAGTGTGTGTTTGGGCTTTGTGGTGCACACCCTAATGCAATAGGCTGCGCACACCTATGGGCAGCTGGCTATGATTTCTTGTGGCTTCACTGCCAGCTGCCCACTGTGCCTGTTCAAGCTGCACTGTGCTTTGTTTATGCTCCTGCAGCCTTCTGGGACCTGTAAGGGTTGAAGGTTGAAGGGTGGGAGAACCTCTGGTGGATCACCACACCATGTGTCAAAACCAGGTACCTGCCAAAAAATAGAAGATGGAGAGGAGGGCATAAAGTGGAACTTCCCCTAGGGGAAGTTCCACCTTAAAAACAATTAAAATCTATCAATTTCACTACCTCCTCATCTCGCTACCTATGATTACAGCATGTTCATTTTTTCTGAACTTGAAACAAACTACAATTGTCAAGTCAGTAACTATCTATAATCTGTAAAATTGGAACTAATCAACTGTGATATTTTGTAAGTAATTGCTGTGATTTCTCATAATCTGTCACGTATTGTGTAAGGCTGATAAATATTCATGCCAATGCTTTGGCGACATAATCATCACTTTCATAAACAGTCACGGATTAAACTACTTCAATTGTCTTTTGAGTGTACTGTCTAAAGTGTACTGTTCTAAAGAACAGGAAAGAATGTTGAGAAAAGTGCTTTTAGAACTTTCTTGCAAAGGAATTGATTTACAAATGATTCACGGAGAATTTGGATGACTAACTCGGCTTGCCAACCTTAAAATCCTCTCAAATAATTAAGGCCAACGCAAAAATTTTATACAACTATTGCCGTTAATCTGTCCACAATGATTCATAGGACTACATCACACCAAAGACCTGTAAAATGTACAACGTGCAACTAAATTTAAAGTGGACCTTAACTCAAACAACGACAACCTTTAACTCATTGCATTCCTCCCCTCATCCTACATAGGGTAAAATGAGTGACCTATTTTTGGGGAGGGGGGTTCTGATCCACTGAAGTGAGAATGACGTGTCCAGTACCTGGAGTGTCATATCCCAGGAGGACAAGATTCCATTCACTGCGGCTGAAGGAGAGCAGACCTGGCGCATGTTGTCAGGGGGCCGGCTGCCTGAACCATGAAGAGACAACTGGCTCCCAATGACATCATAGAAGAACATGGCAGCATGGGCTAACATTGTATGGCAGCTGAGCAGTGGATTATAGCAGGACAACTTGGAATTGCTGGGCTGGTGAGTATATGAATTGAGGATAGAAGCGAGAGTAAACTTGACAAACTAACACAGGAGAACGCAATTGGAGTGATGTTGCTTTTAGAGGCTCCTTTCACACTAGCAGTATTATTCACTGCCTCCCTTTAAAATGATCTGCAGTGAGTGAAAAGAGGTTAGTAGATGTTTGGAAGGAGATACTGCCACCTCCTGATGCCTGTTTATTGTGGGGGACTGTGCCACAACTACAAACTAAGGCTGGCCATGCAGGGTTCGAATCTCGGTCGGTTCAGCAGGAACCAGCCATGATTCAAACCGTTAAAGTGTAGTTCCACCCAAAAATGGAATTTCCACTTTTTGGAACCCTCCCCCCCTCCGGTGTCACATTTGGCACCTTTCAGGGGGAGGAGGGAGCAGATACCTGTGCAATGCAGGTATTTGCTCCCACTTCCTGGCATAGAACACCGCAGTGATCATGGTGACCTACGCCACTTCCAGCGCCTACTCTGTCCTCCACCACTGTCTTCTGGGAGACACACATGTCCCAGAAGACAGCAGGGACCAGTGAGGATGTGCAGCGCAACTTGTGCATGCACAGTAGGGAACCAGGAAGTTAAGCCGCAAAGCTTCACTTCCTGATTTCCTTTCTGAGGATGGCGGCGGCAGCCGCTGAGAGCCGACGGACAGATCAGCTTCGGCTGCCGACATCGCGGGCACCCTGGACAGGTAAGTGTCTATATATTAAAAGTCAGCAGCTGCAGTATTTGTAGCTGCTGGCTTTTAATTTTTAAAAAAATGGCGGACCTCCGCTTTAATGGGCAGGCTGAATGTACCAAGTTGATTGATCGATCAACTTGGGTACAACCAGCCTGCCGGATTCTCTCACGATTATCACTGGCTTCTCCCAATGGGGGTGGTTTCCCCTGTAGGGTGACCACATTTCCAAACTGCCATTCAGGGACACACCCCCTCTCTCACCTTCCCCCAAAAAAGATGAGGGGGGGCAGGGGGTAATGTAGTCTCGGGGTTGATGGGTAATTTGGCAGCAGGTTATTTGTCAGGTAAATGTGCCACTTGCCACCAGATGCAGTGCCGCTTGCTACCCATAGCCTGCAACCAGATGCAGTGCTGCTGTCACTCCCTCTGCATGAGCCACGTGCGTAGAAGGAAAGGAGTGGTGTCACTATCTGTAGAGTGAAGATCACACCAGTCTCTGCTGCTTACCGCTGGGTGCCAGATAAGGAGGAGGTGCCAAGGTAGGTGGGGACAGCATTGCTGCACTAGGCGCAGGCCTCACTCCTGGTCTCACTGTGTGAAAGTAAATTGTCAGTGGCTGCAAGATGCCAGGCAGCACTGGCCCTAGCAACCAGTTCCAGAAATGTAGTTATTAGTTAGTAGAGGGTGGCTGTGTCCTCTATTTCATTCTGGGACATTGTATTGAATGAAGGTGCCCGGGACCCAGGACAGACATGTCAATTGCGGGACAGTCCCGGGCAATCCGGGACATGTGGGCACCCTATTTAATATAGTTTAAGACAGTGAACTAAAAATAAAATGAAACTCATACCATCATAATGTTCTTTTAAAATCAAATGTATAGAATGCAGGTAGATCTTTACTTTTAAGAAGTCTTAATCAATATACATTTTATTTTTAAGCATGTCTATTGATGTTTCCTAAATCTAACAAGGGAATGTCTACAGCTTAAAATTTAAGCAGCTTTTGTAGTAATTACTGTGTTTTATAGAGTTAATAACTAGGGGACTGAAAGAATGTAATTGGAATTAAATGCAATTAATTAACTAAAGGAAGTAAAGAGAGCTTTGAGAAGCTTACATCTCTGCTGACCACGAGTGTCAGGCGTTTATTGTATCTTTGCCATTAGAAGGTTTAACATCTCTAATGAATCACACTCTAAACAAGACAAATCTACTAAAAGTTTGCTAAGCACCTTTAAAAAAAATGTCACTTTGCATGAGTAACATAGCAAAGCACAGCAAACCCACACAAGCCTTTTACAGTAAAATTATATGGGCACCCAATTTGTTCTAAGGTTTACTCAGGACCCAAGGAATCATATTTAGCACATTCAGGACATTTTATAGAAAATACTTGGCCCTAGCATATGTATTAAAGTGTTGTAAGCTCCTTGAGGGTAAGGACTAATGTGAATGTACAATGTATATGTAAAGCGCTGCGTAAATTGACACTGACGTGTCACTAGGCAGTACAGGGGAATGCCTTGTTTACAAAGGCATCCCCCTGTTCTGCCTTTGCCAACCTCAATCGCGGGCCGCCTTCGAGTTCAGGGGACCCACGGGCGCACTAACGAGGCACGCGGCGGGCGTGCGCCCGCAGGGCGTCACATTTAAAGGGACGTACAGGTGCGCCTATTTGCCTGCCTGTGCCAGTGGCAAGCGGATATACAGCAGAGTCAGAAGTTAAGCTGAGTCAAACATAGGATAGCATTACACAGGTCAGGCAACAGGTCACAGAAGCTGATGACCACTTATCAACCCTTTTTAGTTGTGTTATACTTTAACTAGGGCTTTTGGCATCAATGCTCATTCACATGCATGAACACACACTTTAGTACATGCACCAACACGTGAAGATGTATGCACAGTCGTGATCCTTTACAGTGGGCCATGAACTGTAATGTGCTCACACGTAGATCTCTGGGCTTGGACATGCACTTGAACTTTCTGAAAATGTGTGTAAGGAAAAGGAATATAAGTACTAGCATCTGTGTATTATACATTTTAATTGCTCGAATTGAGTCGATTTACTATAACTTTAGAAGCAAGTTAGAATTGAGAGTAAGAATTTTCTTAGACATAAGAGGCATGATCTGATCATGTGAACTGTTGACAACAATTACATATGAGGGGGAAGGGGGAGGGGCAAGCACAAACATCTTGCCCTATTCTACTGGTAGAATTTAAATTATTTTAGATTCTTCTTGCTTCCTTTCTCATTGCCACAACATGAAGTTAGGTGAATTCTCCAAAATGGGGCACAGACAGCAATAGAACCTTATGCCGCGTACACATGACCGCTTTTCATGACGAGAAAAATGCGATTTTTAAAATTGATCATTAAAAATGATCGTGTGTAGGCTCCAGAGCATTTTTCGCGACGAGAAAAATGGCCATTAAAAATTTAGAACCTGCTCTATTTTTTCTCGTCGTTTTTCACGTCGTCATTTTTCTTGTCGTGAAAAACATGATTATTTATTTTATTTATGCCTGGAGTTCAGCCAGTGGGCTGATGGAAAAAGAACAACTGATTCCCCCATCAGCTCAAGAGAGGTGAATGGAGGAATCCTTCCCTCTGTGCTATTGTATTCTGACAGTGGGATTCTGTCAGAATATACTGATCAGTGCTGAAGCCAACTGACTGTAACCCACCGATTGAGAAAAAAATGTCAACATCCCATTCAATACAATCATAAAATCGACTTCTATCAAGCAAAAATTGTCATAAATAAATCTAAATTTAGCCAATTCCGGCCGAGCCAGCTAAAAATTAATCCATCTATGGCCAGCTTTGGACTTCAAACAAAAGGGTGGTAAATTAGATAAAAATGGTACGCGGTGCAAACTTTTTTTGTAAACTTTTTTTGTAAAAGAAAGAAGCATGTAACTGTTCCTTGGTATTTCAACATATACAAATTATCATGACATATACAAAAAGGGGAACTTGCCTCCACTGGCTTTAAAGCTTGATACGCTTTTTACGCAGTCATCATTCTTTTATATAATTTGCTGTTCAAAACGTTTAAATACCAGCCTTGGGCAACCTCAGACTGAGCAAATTTGATCTTTATTTGTAATATTATACGCTTCCCCCCTTTATTTTATATTTTGTTAAATGATAATAGCCCAAGACGTTTACCTTAACAACCGCACAAACTTGGTTCTATTCAAACACATGAAAATGGTTTTTGTTTGCATTTCATGTGACCTCTTCCATACTTAAATGTAGTATAAAACTATGTAATAAGGTAAATAGGCTGAACAAATCAGGCCTTTGAAGTAAAATACACAGCACTTTGTGATTTTTCCCCATGAAAAAAGCATTAGAAAAGGAATGATAACATTTGAAAAGGGATGAGATTTAAAAATGAGCATGTAAAGTTACGTTGGAAGACAGAACTAAACACATGAACTGTATTTGCATTTCAAACTTGACTGAGACTAAAAGGTTACTGACAGTATCAAGTAGTAAAGTATTGATGGCCAACTAACAGCCAATGCAACCCATTACCACGTCCAGAAAAATGCACGCATACTACCTATTGACTGGCAAACTTCAATATATAAAATTATTGATCTTGGGTTTAGATAAACTTTAATTAATTTTGATTTTATTTTTTAAACTGATGTTTTATATCCTTGTATTTTTCCTATTATCCTCAGCTCCGTTTAGTAGCTATAATGTAGCATTTTTCAGATTCATGTTATATATATATATATTTTTTATTTATTTTTTACTGCCTATCAGGCAATTTGAATCACATTAACATTCATGTAAATAGGTAGAGATATTAGAGGTAGAGGTATTAGAGCCGGTTCACACTGGGGCTGCACGACTTCGGGGGCGACTCGGCAAGGCGTCCTGAAGACGATTTCAGAGGCGACTTGCAAAATGACTTCTGTATAGACTTGCGTCGCTCCTATTAGAACGGTTCTATTGAATAGAATGGGACACGACTTGTCAGGCAGCTGAGTCGCCTGACGAGTCGCCCCAGTGTGAACCGGCTCTTACCTAATTATTTATTTATAGTGGAAGTACGTATAAGCAATTTAGATGTAACTGTTAATATAATCAATTAATCTGTATAGAAGATCTACAATGAAATATAGAAAAAGTACAAGGAATGAAAACTAGAAATAAAATAGAAAAAAAGAAAGATCCTTTATATTAGTAATAATATAAAGTAATAGTAACAGTGTTTCGTCGATAGAATTGAAGATCCTTACAATTTCCGCAGACACTTGGTGGTGAAAAATTGTTGACACTAGGAATCACTTGGAAGAATTCTTATGGGAATGAATACAGAACTATATTTGTTAACCTCTTGACCACTGGGCACTTAAACCCCCTTCCTAACCAGACCAATTTTCAGCTTTCGTTGCTCTCACAATTTGAATGATAATTACCTTTTTTTCCAACAAATAGAGCTTTCTTTTGGTGGTATTGATCACCTCTGGGTTTTTTATTTTTTGCGCTATAAAAGAAAAAACACTGAAAATTCTGTAAAAAATAAATAAATAAAATTCTCGTTTATGTCATATTAGCAGGTTATTTCTCACACACGGCATATGCATGCCACAAATTACACCCCAAAACACATTCTGCTATTCCTCCCGAGTATGGCGATGCCACATGTGTGAGACTTTTACACAGCGTGGCCACATACAGAGGCCTGACATGCAGGGAGCACCATCAGGTGTTCTGGAGCACCCAGACCAATTCTGACATTCTCTCCTACGTGTAAAAATCATCATTTATTTGCTTGAAAATGACATAGAACCCCAAAACGCTCCTGGATTCTATCCCAGCATTAGGAGGATTTCGTGGACACACATTATCCATTGACTGGAGAGAACGTTCCTGGATTTCATCCCAGCATTTGGAGGAATTCGTTGACATGCATTAAATATCCATTGACTGGAGGTAAGCGCTCTGTGAGCTCAATCATTGTGAAGACTCATCTAGATTATCTACATTGATGTCCAAGGACAGAAGTTTTTTACAAAGTTGTTACACCAGATTTATTCATTTTGGACTTTATTCACATGTTTGATGCACTAGTTGCATTAGTTCTATGTTTTTGGACTTTCATTTATGGTTCACAGCCTTGAAATTTTATTAAGTTGATCAATAGATGGTAATCAGTCTTTTGACTGTCTTTATGTTCA